>NC_081230.1:95000-227500 GCF_902713425.1 Acipenser ruthenus
TCAGTGTGTGTGTCTCAGTGTGTGTGTGTCAGTACCTGTGTGTGTGTGTGTGTCAGTACCTGTGTGTGTGTGTGCGTGTCAGTACGTGTGTTTGTCTCAGTGTGTGTGTCAGCACCTGTGTGTGTGTGTGTGTCAGTACCTGTGTGTGTGTCTGTGTCAGTACCTGTGTGTGTGTGCGTGTCAGTACGTGTGTTTGTCTCAGTGTGTGTGTCAGCACCTGTGTGTGTGTGTGTGTCAGTACCTGTGTGTGTGTCTGTGTCAGTACCTGTGTGTGTGTGCGTGTCAGTACGTGTGTTTGTCTCAGTGTGTTTGTCTCAGTGTGTGTGTCAGCACCTGTGTGTGTGTGTCAGTACCTGTGTGTGTGTGTCAGTACGTGTGTGTGTCTGTGTCAGTACCTGTGTGTGTGTGCGTGTCAGTACGTGTGTGTGTGCGTGTGTCACTATCTGTGTGTGTCAGTTCCTGTGTGTGTGTCAGTGTGTGTCACTATCTGTGTGTGTGTGTGTGTGTGTCACTATCTGTGTGTGTTTGTCAGTACGTGTGTGTGCGTGCGTTTCACTACCTGTGTGTGTGTGTTTGTCAGTACCTGTGTGTGTGTGTGTGTGTGCGTGTCAGTACCTGTGTGTGTGCAGGTCTGTACCTGTTTGTGTGTGTGTGGGTCACTACCTGTGTGTGTGGGTGTGGGTCAGTGCCTGTGTGTGTGTGTGTGTTTCAGTACCTGTGTCTGTGTGTCAGAACCTGTGTGTGTGTGTGGGGGTCAGTACCTGTGTGTGTGTGCGCAGGTCAGTACCTGTGTGTGTGTTTGTGTTTGTGTCTGTACCTGTGTGTGTGTGTGTTTGTGTCAGTACCTGTGTGTGTGTGTGTGTGTGTGTGTGTGTGTGTGTGTGTGTGTGCGTGCGCATGCGTGCGTCAGTACCTGTGTGTCTCTGGGAGATATATTTTTTGTCTCATGTCCCCTCCCGCGCTCCGTTCATAACTGATGGAAAACTAAAACAACTCCTCCGAACTATTCATGACGAGGGACATGTTAATAAAAACATAAACCATGGCGATTGTGTTGATAAAGATATCGCAGGAATAAGTCCAGGCAGCCGAACGCCAGGGAAAGCGACGCGTTGTGTTTTAAACCTGTCAGCGAGCCCGGCTCTGAAGAACAACAAAACACAAAACAAGAGACGCACATCGAGGGCCTGTCAAATTTGAAAATTCATTTATTACATTTCTCTTCATAGAATCCTCTGTAAGGTTAACATACAACCAGTCATATACAGAACAATAGATTTTGATAATTTACTCTAGTTATTGATAAAAAAAAAAAAATAGTAATATTTGTAAAACTTCCATCCTTTCCACAAGTCTCAAAACACCTGAACCGTGCCGTCTGAAGATATCCCTGTGTCTCTATCAGATGAATCTATAACAGCACAGCAGCTCAAATTAAAATGTGCATCGCTGCCCAAACCCAGAGACTGTCTATCACATGTCTGCAAACCTCAAGCCTAGAGGCCGTCCCAAACTGCACAGAACCGCGGAAATCTGAAGAGAATCTGTAATCTGCAGAGGGAGCATCTTACCTGTTTAGTATTTGAATGATAAAAATGGAAATCAAGTAAACATACTATCAAACTCTTTACAGGCGAAGCACTTCCAATGTAACATATCAGGCCTTTTTGTCAGTAAAATCTTTATACGCTGTCAAACAAAAACAAGACTTCTCATTGGGTCACGTTTACAAACCCTCAACTCCAGCCTTTATGAACTCCTATTTGATCCTGCTCCTAGTAATTTTTCCATTAACTATATAGTATCATTATCTGGTGTTTCTAATTGGGGAGGAGTGTGTGATTTTATCCCAGGCAGTGTGCTTATTTTGAGTACTTAATTTGTAATTTGTAAATTTGAATCAGGGTGGGTTAACTTGATTAGAGCAGTTTGCATTTGAATTGGTCTCCACACAGCTCCATCAAAGTGTGTGAAACTATTGTCTCCAGAGCAGTTAGCAGCTAGTTCCCTTGCTAAGTGAAGGGAGTTATTTAAGGGTGGGCATCTGGTAATTAGTTCAGTCTACAGCGTAACCAGGGAGAGAGGCAGATAGATAAGTTCCTGCTTTTTGTAATTGTAACTACTACATTTGGTGACATTGTAAGGTGGTGTTTGAATTGGCTGAGTTTGTGTGTGATTAGTACCAGGTGAGTGGCTAAATTGATTAGCAGTTGATTTTGCTATTTGATTGGTTTCCACACAGTTTAGTTGGTTCTTTTGCCAAGCAGGTGTAACAACATTTATTCAAGCAGCTTATTTTAGCGCCAGCAAGAAGCGCCAGCAAACCGAAGAGCCTCAACAAAAAAGAGCCGGGAGTCTAGCTGTGGGAGTCCAGCAAGGGGAGGCCTGCGCTAAGACACTGGTCGAATAGATCCACACCTAACAGCGCTCTGGAAGAAGCCATCTACTAGTCGGGTCTGTACCCTCCACCCCCACTGCTCCTACTGTGCCTTTTGTCTTGCTTGTCCTGCTATGACTGTCTCTCACATCCCTGTTCTGTCCTCCCGTCCTCGTCCTCTGCCCTCTCTCCGCTGTTGCTCCTCCAACCCCTCTAACCTCATTTCTCTGCCTCTCCCCCCCTCCCGCACACTCTCTGGTGCACTCTGGGACTGTCACTCTTCTGCTAACAAAGCTGATTTCATCTCTGCCTTTGCCTCCCACCTCTCGCTCGATTTCCTTGCTCTCACTGAAACCTGGCTGTCCCCTGATAACACTGTTACTCCTGCTGCCCTGTCCTCTCTCTACGTCCTGTCCCATACCCCGCGTCTCACCGGACGGGGAGGTGGGACGGGTCTTCTCCTCTCTCCCTCCTTACTCTTTTCTGTCCCCTCCGATCTCATCTCGCTCTCTGTCAGTACCTTTGAATTTCATGCAGTCCAACTAACCTCTCCCTGTCAACTCCTGCTCATTGTTCTGTACCGCCCCCCTGGGCCTCTCACTCACTTTCTGGATGAACTCGACTATCTACTCTCCTCCCTCCCCTCTCTGTCTACCCCGACTGTCCTGTTGGGTGACTTCAACATCCATCTCTCCAACCCCAGCCACTCTGCTGGATTCCTCCTTCTCCTTCACTCCTTCGACTTCTGTCTCTCTCCGTCCCCTCCTACCCACAAAGCTGGCCGTCAACTGGACCTCACCTTCTCCAGGGCCTGCTGCCCCTCCAACCTCTCTGTCACCCCCCTGGACCTCTCTGATCACTATTTCATCTCTTTTTCTCTGTCTCTCCCCCCTCTCCCTGCTCCTCCTACCCCCACTGTCACCTCTCGCCGTAACCTCCGATCTCTCTCCCCCTCTGTCCTTGCCTCCACTGCTCTCTCTCACCTCCCTCCTATCGACTCCTTCTCAAAATGCTCTGTAGACTCTGCTACCTCCACCCTCTTCTCCTCCCTCACCTCCTCCCTTGACTCCCTCTGTCCCCTCACCTCCCAACCTGCTCGCTCCTCCCCTCCCCAACCCTGGCTCTCCTCTGCGCTCCACTCGGCAAGAACCACACTGCGATCTGCCGAGAAGAAATGGAAGAGAACCAAACTCCCTGCTGCCCTAGACCTCTACCGCTCTCTCCTCTCCTCCTTCTCCTCTACTCTCTCCTCTGCTAAATGCTCTTATTTCCAATCTACAATCCAAGCCTCCACTAACAACCCATGTAAACTATTCTCTACCTTCTCCTCCTTCCTAAACCCTCCTCCCTCCTCCACCCTCCTATATCTCCTCTGATGACTTTGCCTCTTTCTTCTCTTCTAAAATCTCAGATATCCGCAAACTCTTTAACACCTCTCCTTCCCCCCACCCCCTCCTGCTCCAACCCCTACACCCACTACATCCCCTACTAACTCACCCTCCCTCTCCACCTTCTCCCCCCTCTCAGACTCTGACCTCTCCTCCCTGCTCCAGGGTCACAAACCCACCACATGTGCCCTGGACCCCCTCCCCACTCACCTCTTTCAAGCTGCTGCTCCTGCTCTACTTCCCTTCATCTCCTCCCTTCTCAACACCTCTCTCCTTTCTGGTCTCTTCGCCTCTACCTTCAAACAAGCCTCTATCACTCCCCTCCTCAAAAAACCTACCCTCGACCCCACCTCCCTCCAGAGCTACCGCCCTGTCTCCCTCTCCAAATCCCTTGAGCGGGCTGTACACTGCCAGCTCTCTGCTTTCCTGTCCAACCACTCTCTGCTCGACCCTCTCCAATCTGGCATCCACTCTGCTCACTCCACTGAAACCGCCCTCCTGTCTGTCACTAACTCACTAAAATCTGCCCGAGCTGCCTCTCTCTCCTCTGTCCTAATTCTCCTTGACCTCTCTGCTGCCTTTGACACTGTCGATCACTCTATTCTACTATCATCTCTTTCTGACCTGGGGATCTCTGGCCCTGCTCTGGCCTGGTTCTCCTCCTATCTCTCCAGCCGCACTTGCCAGGTAACCTGGCGTGGAGCAACCTCCACACCTCACCCTCTCTTAACTGGAGTCCCCCAAGGGTCAGTCTTGGGTCCTCTCCTGTTCTCTCTCTACACCCGCTCCCTGGGCCCCCTCATCGCATCCTATGGTTTCTCATACCATTTCTATGCTGATGATGCTCAGATTTTCCTCTCCTTCCCCCCCTCTGAATCCACCATCTCCTCCCGTATCTCTACCTGTCTGTCTGCTATCTCTTCCTGGATGCACTCGCATCACCTCAAACTCAACCTCTCTAAATCTGACCTCCTGTTCTTCCCCCCCTCTTCCTCCCCCTCCTCTGATCTCTCTATCTCTGTTCCTCTGGAATCTACCACACTCTCTCCCTCCTCCTCAGCTAAGAACCTTGGAGTCACCCTGGACCCCTGCCTCTCTTATTCCCAACAGATCACCACTCTGGCACACACTTGCCGATTCTTCCTGAGCAACATACGAAGAATCCGACCCTTCCTCACCAACTATACCACCCAGCTCCTGGTCCAGGCCCTGGTACTCTCCCGTCTAGACTACTGCAACTCCATCCTGGCTGGCCTCCCTGTGTCCGCCACCCGTCCGCTCCAGCTCATCCAGAACTCCGCTGCTCGCCTGGTGTTCTCTCGGCCTCGCTTCTCCCATGCAACTCCACTACTCCGCTCACTCCACTGGCTCCTGATCACCGCTCGCATCCAGTTCAAGACTCTTGTACTCGCCTACAGATGCCTTGACCAGACTGTACTCACCTACCTCCAGACCCTCATCTCTCCCTACTCCCCCGCTCGCCCTCTTCACTCCTCCTGCTCTAGAAGACTAGCTCTACCTCCGCTACGCTCCCCTGCCTCCCGAGCCCGCTCCTTCTCCACCCTCGCCCCACAGTGGTGGAATGACCTTCCTACAGATGTCAGGACTGCCCAGTCCCTGACCACATTCCGGCACCTCCTTAAGACTCACCTCTTCAGACAGCACCTGTAGAACTCCTCTTTTCCCTGTGGACACTTTATCACCCTTCCTTAAATGCGCTTTACTTGCTCTTATCTGCCCCCTATTTTACTGCATTTAATCCTGTACTTTAGAGTACTGTAATCTGTCAAGTGTTATTTAATCTGTAGTATTTTGTATTTTGTAACTATCACTGACACTGTTATCTGCTTCGTTATTGAATCGTATTTTGTCATACCTGTACTTGCTTGAACCAGTCATTGTATTATCTTGCTCTTAATTGTATTATTAATTGTACTGTGATTCTTGAAATGTATTTTGCTTTCGACTGTAAGTCGCCCTGGATAAGAAATAAATAATAATAATAATAATAATAATAATAATACCACAGGGATCATTATTAGGTCCTCTGCTATTCCTAATCTACATTAATGATTTAGATTCTGGTATAGTAAGCAAACTTGTTAAATTTGCGGACGACACAAAAATAGGAGGAGTGGCGAAGACTGTTGCAGCAGCAAAGGTTATTCAAAATGATGTAGACAGCATTCAGAACTGGGCAGACACATGGCAAATGACATTTAATAAAGAAAAGTGTAAAGTACTGCATGCAGGCAATACAAATGTGCATTATAAATATCATATGGGAGATGCTAAAATTGAAGAAGGAATCTATGAAAAAGACTTAGGAATTTATGTTGACTCAGAAATGTCTTCATCTAGACAATGTGGGGAAGCTATAAAAAAGGCCAACAAGATTCTCGGATATATTGTGAGAAGTGTTGAATTTAAATCAAGGGAAGTAATGTTAAAACTTTACAATGCGTTAGTAAGACCTCACCTAGAATGTTGTGTTCAGTTCTGGTCACCTCGTTACAAAAAGGATATTGCTGCTCTAGAAAGAGTGCAAAGAAGAGCAACCAGAATTATCCCGGGTTTAAAAGGCATGTCATATACAGACAGGCTAAAATAATTGAATCTATTCAGTCTTGAACAAAGAAGACTACGCGGCGATCTGATTCAAACATTCAAAATCCTAAAAGGTATAGACAATGTCAACCCAGGGGACTTCTTTGACCTGAAAAAAAGAAACAAGGACCAGGGGTCACAAATGGAGATTAGATAAAGGGGATTTCAGAACAGAAAATAGGAGGCCCTTTTTTACACAGAAAATTGTGAGGGTCTGGAACCAACTCCCCAGTAATGTTGTTGAAGCTGACACCCTGGGATCCTTCAAGAAGCTGCTTGATGAGATTCTGGGATCAATAAGCTACTAACAACCAAACGAGCAAGATGGGCTGAATGGCCTCCTCTGGTTAGTAAACTTTCTTATGTTCTTATGTTCTTACGTAGTTTTGATGCAGCCCCATTCTCCACACTTCTGCTCAGACAAACAGTTCATGGTGTATCCAGCCAGCAGGGAGAAGGTGAGGTATAGGCTGCTTAGGAGTCAAGGTTGTTTTGGAGAGTTTCTTGATTTTGCTGCCTCAGCAAAAATTTGTTTTTTAGACCATTTATTTGTGTTTTCATGTTATTTTTGGCAGAATGCATCAGTTATATAGTTACTAACAAACTAGAATAAACACACATATAGCCAGTCAGCTTAGAAAATGTTACAGAATAACAGAAACTCAAGGCCATCCTATGTGGGGTACCGAGTGACTACAGATATTAAGTACTGTGTCAGTATTATTATTTTATTATTTATTTCTTAGCAGACGCCCTTATCCAGGGCGACTTACAATTGTTACAAGATATCACATTATACATTATTTCACATTATTTTACATACAATTACCCATTTATACAGTTGGGTTTTTACTGGAGCAATCTAGGTAAAGTACTTTGCTCAAGGGTACAGCAGCAGTGTCCCCCACTGGGGGATTGAACCCACAACCCTCCGGTCAAGAGTCCAGAGCCCTAACCACTACTCCACACTGCTGCCCTGACAGGCAGTATGACAGGCAAGCACAGGGTTTTCTCTTTCCCAATGGCTCCTATGGTCTGTTTCACCTGTTGCTTGGCCTCATGGTTTGAAGCTACAGTGGTTCGGTAATATGGTAATACTTAAACTACTGCAGCCATCTATTTTTCAACCAGCTGAGCCAAAAATATTGTTACTGTCCTGACTTTAAAGTAAACATATCAATAATAGCTTGTTGAGCATGTTAAAATAAAAGGTGCTACAATACCCATGGCCATCACTGTAGAGGACGGATTACCACCTTTTGCAATGGAGCAAATCCAAGCACTGTTTTTCACGAAGGGTTTAGGTGAGGCAAACTCTCATGGTAAAACAAAACTAAATCAAGTGATGGGATCCCTGTATGAACATTACGAGTCATGTAATCATAGAATCTTACTTTAGCTAGTTAGACACAAAACACGTGTAATGGATGTCAGTGGGGTATCACTCTTAGGTGGTTTTATCTACTAAGGGTATTTTTACAATTACTAAACCCATCCCACTATGCATATAATGATTCATAACAGATCTTGTTCTAACAAACCAACCACCATTCCGGGATATTTATAAAGTGTCTGCCTAGTTTCTATTCTGCTATATATAGCAGGTTCAAATATAGCTACATGAAGCTATGTTTCATATAGCTGAAGATTGTTTTAGTAGACATGTGTTTCTCAAAAATTGAAAAAATCTGTTTTTTATTTTATTTTGAAGTACAATGGAAAATACATCAGAAATGGGCAAAAACTAGCATGCTGCTTCTCATTCCTAGAGTCTCTCAGCTATCTGCTATGACACCTGAGCAATGAGCAATATCCTGTCACTCCCAACACAGAGCATTTTAATAAAGGTTTGGTTATTCACCTCTCACCCCTTAAAGTGACTCAGAACAAGATTGCTTTGATGTTTTATTCACACAGCACAGGTCATAAATAGGATGGCGTGTGTGATGACGTCAGGCCAGAAGCAGGAACTGAAACGGATACCGCAGGTAGGGTGCAGTGGCGTTTGTGCCGTCTTTATTTTAAATAATACAAAAATAAAGAAAAGGTTCAAACAAAAACACTGTGCTCACCGAGCAAACAAAACAATCAAACAAAACAAATCTCGCACACAAAATAAATAAAAATACAGCTCAGGCTGGGCAACTGCTGTCACTGTTCCTGTAAATAAAGTGAATTAATTAAAGTGCACTTTCCCGTGTTCACATACTAATACTTTAAATGCACGTGAAGTGATGTGCCATCCTCGTGCCTAAATACAATTATACATTTGAAATCACTCGTGCTGCACACACCCATTTATATCCCGTGTACCAGCTACAATACACCAACATTAACACATGCAACATACAACATATAACACAAATATGCACACGGGCGGGGCACATTGCCACAGGAATACATCCAGTTTCTCTCCTTTTCATCTTCATTGATGTCTATGATATGTGAATTAAAAATATCAAAGCAATCATTATTATGATATTATCATTATCATTAAGACATTGAAGCTGTACATTTGTCATGGAAGACAGCCATGGAAATAGTGGGTTTGCTGTAAACACTTAAAACAGCTTATTATTGAATCAGTTTGCATTTGCTTACATGTAAACAACTCAAGTTACATTGTTTTAATGATTTTCTGTCAATGAACATTCTACCTTATTAAATCACTGCTCTCTCTCTCACTGCTTATTAAATCACTCCTCTCTCTCACTGCTTATTAAATCACTGCTCTCTCTCACTGCTTATTAAATCACTCCTCTCTCTCACTGCTTATTAAATCACTGCTCTCTCTCTCACTGCTTATTAAATCACTGCTCTCTCACTGCTTATTAAATCACTGCTCTCTCCTTATTAAATCACTGCTCTCTCTCACTGCTTATTAAATCACTCCTCTCTCTCACTGCTTATTAAATCACTGCTCTCTCACTGCTTATTAAATCACTGCTCTCTCACTCACTGCTTATTAAATCACTGCTCTCTCTCTCACTGCTTATTAAATCACTGCTCTCTCACTGCTTATTAAATCACTGCTCTCTCACTGCTTATTAAATCACTGCTCTCTCTCACTGCTTATTAAATCACTCCTCTCTCTCACTGCTTATTAAATCACTGCTCTCTCTCTCACTGCTTATTAAATCACTGCTCTCTCACTGCTTATTATTTATTTCTTAGCAGACGCCCTTATCCAGGGCGACTTACAATTGTTACAAGATATCACATTATTTTTACATACAATTCCCCATTTATACAGTTGGGTTTTTACTGGAGCAATCTAGGTAAGGTACCTTGCTCAAGGGTACAGCAGCAGTGTCCCCCACCTGGGATTGAACCCACGACCTTCCAGTCAAGAGTCCAGAGACCTAACCACTACTCCACACTGCTGCCCATTATTAACCCTTTCTGTGCTAAGGCATTTGTGACTCCAGTTTTACATCAAAATTACTCTATTTTCTTTTTCAGATAACCCTGATAAACCATATATTGTTTTTGTGGTTTATTTGGTCATGTGACCACAAAATACAGCTATTATTGAAAAGAAAATGCTGCATTTTCATAAAATGTGTTATATCACCATCACATTTAGTCACTATAATGTGAATTTGTGGTGGAAATTGCAGAAACTTGTAAGCTGCTGGATGTGTCTGTGCCTATGTGGAAATACTTGCATTGGTTTTAGGGGGTTTACATGCTCTGGACAGACACTTTGACCATTCACCTTTGAAAAACGCAGCCTGCTGTCCATTGTACCCACCCTCATTTCAAATGGCCAGTACACCACCAAAGAATGAGGGAAGTATGCAAAAGTATATATTTTTCCAAAACTGCACAAAATAAGGATTTTAGAAATGGGTAACATGATCTTTTATGTCAATGGGTTATTACCCATAATCCTTCGCCAGGCCCAGCTTCTCTGCCCCTTCAAGTGAGGCCAGCTGCGAAGCCTACCTCAGCTGGCTAGGCGCTGTGGCATGGGCGATGCCAAGAGGAGTGCACCTCCTCCATAAAATGGGGGAAGGCGGGGAAGGGCTGAGGCCGAGGAGGCTCTGCCGCTGCTGCCCAGGGGACTTGCAGGTATGCCGCCACCTGTCCCATGAGCGCGGACATTTACCCTGCCAGAGGTGGTGCGTCAGTAACCGAGGAACCCTCGGAGCTAGGGGCCACTACAGGCTGGAACCCAGGCTCTGCCTCGACTTCCATCTCTGCCGTAAAGGCGGACTCCCCCCCACGAGGCCGCAATAGAAAGCGCGTCCTCATCAGAGCACAGCGCTCATTCCTCCTGCCCACTCTGTTCCCCCACGGGGGGATCAGGGGGCGGCACCGTGGCCCTCAAGCGGGTCTGAGGGTGGGTTCTCAAGCTGGGCTGCGGCCAAAGCCGCCGGGGGCTGCTGCCTCTCCAGAAGCTCCATAATGCGAGCTATCTGGGCCTTCATGTCCATAATATCCCGCGCCTGCCGAGACTTTTTCACCCGTCTCACTGTAGGCGACAGGGAGCGGCTGCGGGCGGACACAGGAATCTCCAGAGAGGTGCTCTGTGACAGCGTCACAAGGCGAGACTGAGAAGAACCTGCCGCGGGGGACGGAGAACGCCCCCCTACAACTCTCTCTATCCGACTGGCAAGCACTTTGGGCTGAAAAGCCGCACAGATGCTGCAGGAGGATCCTCCTTGTAAGGCTAAAGAGGCATGCTCAGGGACTAAGCACCGAGCACACAAGGTATGCCTGTCTTCCTGTGGGATGTTAACCCCACAGGCCTCGCAGGCATGAAAACTAGCCCTGCCCGTCATCGCTGGATCTTGGTCCGCAAGCACGAACGCAACGCGTGCACCGTGCACCGAGTGCACTGAGGAACGCGCTCACCGCGTGCACCGAGCACCGTGCTCACCGCATGCACCGAGCACCGTGCTCACTGGATACCGGGAGCACCAAGTGCAGTGCAACACCGAACAAATGTGCACCACGTGTACCGAACACCGCGAGCACCGAGCTACCACTTGCACCGAGTACAGCAAGCAGACCTGCACCGCGTACCGTGCAGCGCCGGGCACCGTGCGCACCGCGTGCACCGAGTACCAAGTGCACCACGCGCACCAAGTACCTGCAGCACCGGCGCACTTGCCTTGTAGCGGTACCACGAGTCAATAAGCACCGTGGTACCTGAGTAGCAGGGGCTGAGTCTTACGCACCACAGTATTAGAAAACACCGGGGCAGCTGTGCACGGTGCCTACCCTAACCGCGTGGTCACACACCTGAGCAGCGCGTAGCGTACAACAGGGGGACAGAGCAGAAGCCGCGGCGGGCGATTGACTTTTAGCAAGAACAATACAATAATACAAAAATGCAGAAATGCAATAACAATAATACAGCAGTACAGATGGGGGAGAGCACACTATCTGTCAAATTGAAAAGCCAACACCAGTGGTGAAGGCTGACACAGCCTGTGTATGTCAACTCAGCAACGAGCAAGCCTCGGTGAGGAGTATGCGGCTGGTCCGGCTGCAAGCAGCTGCGCTGCGGCTAGTCCTCTGCGCAAGCACGGGGACGCGCAGCTACAATCAAAACAACAAGGCCCGACCAGCGGCCCGCAGGCGGCTGGAGGGCAACTCTACAACGGGGACAAGGCAGGCCCAGCCCTGTGGAGTAACAGCGCTCTCCAAAGAAAGAAAGGGTGAAAAAACACAGCTCTTAATAATAATACTTACCGTTTCCAGTCGACTAAAAGGTGGCAGACAGAGAGAAGCAGCCTGACACGAAGAGTGAGTGGGTGCTGATAGAGGAAACAGAAAAAGGCTATGGATTGAGAGCTACTGATTCCGGGAAAGCAGCGGAGCCAGCTTTCAGCACGAAGTGCAGGGGAACTAGCAGTAACTCAATGCAGCACTTATAAGAAGAAAAAAGGGCTCAATGCAACACAGAGAGGTCTTACCGTACCAATCTTGAGAAGCGAAAAGAGGTCGAGCCTTCCCTGCGTGACGGGTGGAAGGGGGCCTATCGGCGGCTTTGATAGAAGGAGCTCAGTGACACCTACCAATAGGCAGGCGTATATCCCATAAATGATGTTTGGTGGACATCTTCGAATTGAAAGGGAACTTAAAATGTCATTATTGCCCTTCCCTACAATAGAGGGTCTCCTGCCTCATCCAACAGCCAGGTAAGGGATCCTCAATCCACATAAGCATAATGACAAACTGTTGTTCTTCATTCTCTGTATAACTCATTCATACTGTATGTCTATCTTTCGTGTTGTGGGATTTGTCCTGTAATACTGAAATAGAATACTGTACACGTGGACTGCTAACTGAGACTTGTTGAGTTTACTTATTTTCGGCTTATTGACCTTGTGGAATCTGTACAAACAATCCCAATCTATGATAAATATTTATTTTAAACTAAATATTTAGACTTTTAAACCTTTCCTGAAAGCAGACAAAAAATATTGATCACCTCATTCAATGGGAGTTGGCTTTCTTTCAGTTATTTCTATTGGTTGTTGATGTGTTTAAAAGGCAATCCATTCACAGAAGTATCATTTAACTTACCTTTTATATTCATAGCTGGTTATGCTATAAATCTAAGGCAAAATGTTACAGTTTGTGATGTTGTTGCTGCTGCTGCCAAACAGTTTGGATGCTCATTTCCCCAAACCATGCACAACGGATGAAGCCCTCAACACCAAGACCTGCTGCCCAGAATGGGAAGGCTCTCCTTGTGGGGTGCGAGCAGGGCGAGGCGAATGTGATTCATACTACAAAAGTCAAACTACTGACTATATAGACTACCGTGAGCAATGGCCCTTTCATTTTTACCATAGCCTCTGCAGGTGCCATGGCAATTTCGATGGGTTTGACTGTGGCCTGTGTAAACATGGATTTAAAGGCCATCATTGTAACATTACTCACACGACTGAAAGAAAAGAGATCCACAGCTTGACAGAAGAGGAGAAAACAAAGTTCTTCAAATACCTAGAGTATTCAAAAACAAATATTAGTAGTAAATACTCCATTCTCACAAGCAATGATACCTCCATAAATAGCACATTGAAGTTTATTAATGCCTCTCTGTATGACGTATACATCTGGATGCATTATTATGCCGCCAAGCCTCTCAAAGGGACAGGGAGGAACGTTGCACATGAAGGTCCGGCTTTCCCCTTCTGGCACCGAATGTTCTTGCTTTTCTTTGAGCGAGAAGTGAGAGAGATGACTAGCGATGATAGCTTTTTTATTCCTTACTGGAACTGGACCAAAACAGATCACTGTGATATCTGCAACAATGATTATTTTGGAGAGAGTAATGCAACAGGATTAATCAGTCCTCAGTCCCAATTTTCTAAGTGGAAGGTAGGATTTTTGTATTTGTCTCATAGAGTGCCTTGGTTTACATGCAGTTTAGGAAGACCATCTGGGTAAAAAACATATACTGTTTAGTACACATTTCAATTAGTAGTTCAAAATAGAATGCATATGTTGTGTGGAGCACAGAAATGACAATGTACCAATTTTAATATGTGTTCGAAAACATTTGTGAGCCAGGCCAGGGGCAGCGCTGGGGGGGGGGGGATATGTCTTAGCCCCCCCGTAGCCACCCCTCCCAGTGCAAGGTCAAACCAGGAAAACAAAATAAAAACTTAAGCGGCACCTCTACTTTGTGCACAACGCTAATTACTGAGTGTCTCCCCGTTTTCTTTCCAAACTAGAGAGCGGTTGTCAGCTACATTAAGCTGCCTGTAGTTGGTACTTTGTTGTCCCAGCTGCGAGGTTTACTTCAGCAGTGTAGGCTATAGACTGCAACTCCCAGAGTGCATTACAAAACAGCGCAGGATCTTATTTGTGTGTCAAGTCACAGTTAGTCTGTTGACATGGATAAAGAATGGTGGTATTAAAATTATTTTTTTACAAAAATGGACTCGGAGGTAATACCAGTAACACAGAGTACCGATACTCTGATCTCCGATACCCTGAGATTTACATGATGGAAAAGGTGCTTTAGAAAGTCAGGGAAGCTGCAGCGCCACAGATGCTTAATTTGCAACACTAAAGAATGGGAAAGCAATATATTCAGTAAGGCCACAGTTAAGTGTGTTCCAAAAATGTTAAAATTGCTGAATTTCACACGATGAAACTTACAGAGACTGTTATTGACCAAATATAATACAAGATTTCTGTATTTAGAATTGTGTTTTATAAAATAATAATAATAATAATAATAATAAAATAATTGGGCGAGCACCGGATGAGTCATACTCTCATAGCACGTCACATGACGATTTAGGTTGAAGTTCATTGTTATTTTAATAATTAGATTATATGTATTTTGAGAGTGGTTTCATTTTATTTACATGCCCGATCGGCTAGGGCAAATAAGTTGTAGGTCTGCTTAGTTTATGTGTGTTTTTGTTTCGTTTTCTTCGCATGTGCAAATATTTTAAAATATAACAATACAGTACATTAGCTAGTATTAACCAATGTTTTGTTTTTTATTGGTATTATTGTTAATATTTATTTAGTATTATTCGTTTATTTATTGGTTTAGTTGTTTTTCCTATTGATTGTGAATAAGTGTTGCACCAATGAGCTGCACTCGGTAAAGTTTAAAACCATGTATTTCTGTGTATATATTATTATTCTACTTTTGAGGATAACAGATAAAAACACACGTTTAAATGTATATTGTTATATATATATATATATATATATATATATATATATAGTGAAAGAGCTGCTACTCACTCGGGTTCGGGCCCCTTTAAAAACTACGACCCAGCACACAGAAATGGATTTTAAACGCGCGGTTGCGCTATTTTTAATTACAAACCAAACAAAACACAAACAACCTCCTAACTCCGTTTGTGGAGCGCTTACTATACACACTGGAACCTGACTCACTCGCAGGACGGCTAAGCCGTGTACCTGCCCCAAAACCGAACAGGTTTAAACTGTACCTTTTCTTCTCCAGACTGCTCAGAAGCAGAGCACCTCTCCTACTTCCTTCTACTCAGCAGCCACGAGAACACTGGCTGCACTTCTTAAATACCCTGCACCCGGTTCTAATTTTTAATCACGCCCGGGTGCAAGGGATTACAAACAATAAAACAAAACAATACAATAATTAACAAATTAAATTAAACAATAAGCAAACCAATTAACTAAGCCCACTGCGCATTCTGCACACGTTCTCTGTGCAGTGAGGATTTAACCCCCTCCCTGCTGTCTTACAATATATATATATATATATATATATATATATATATATATATATATATATATATATACACACACACATATCTGCACACCACAAGATGTATAGAGCAGCCCCTCTCCAATATTCAGTCGAGCCCAACTGAGCCCCCACCCCCACCCCCACCCCCACCCCCACCGGGAAAAGGCTGACCCTGCCCCTGCATAGTTTAGAAACTCCAGATTCCATTTTACTGTGAATGTAATGGACGCATATTTCAGGAATAACTGAAGCAAAAAAAAAAAAACCTACATTTGAACAGATGAAGCTACCCTACAGCCAAAAAAGGTAAATAATAGCGCAAAACACCAATTCAATGTTGAATGTATTGGTACTGTACGTAATAGAATATATTGATCAGAATCAAGATACACAATTGCATGGAGTTCTGCATTACAATATATATCAAACACTGGTGTTTGCAAGACTACAGTTACTGTTAGGTACAGTTGGTGCATGTTCTATGTATGCTTATGTGTGCATCTGTTTTAATCTACTTTTTTGTATATTGATTCATTAGCCCATCTGCGATAAGGATAATAATTCTCTGGGAATCATCTGCATACAGGATTTAGAGGAAAGTTCTATTTTACGAAACCCTGGTGGAGACCCAACTTGTAATACTCTACCCACATCTGGTGATGTACAGAAAACAATTGAAGTCTTAAATTATGACGTGAGAGAATATAACAAAAGTGTAAAACACAGCTTCAGAAACACTCTTGAAGGTATGCACAAGGAAACATTATTATTATTATTTGTATTTATTTTGTTAGCAAACACCCTTATCCAGGGTGAAATATGCAAGAAGAATTTAAGGTGCCCCTACAACCCCACAACATAAAGTTATACTGTCCTTCATATGAGGTGTGGGGAATGCATTTTTTAAACAAAAAATAGGATCTGCTGGGGTTTTTTTGGGGGGGGGGGCAATCGGCCATTTTTTAACCCGTTTTCTCCCTAATAAAATAATTGCACAATTTAAATTGATTAAATAACTGGGCACTATAAATTAAAAAATAACAATATAAAAGCAACCCTTTAATTAAAAACTATATATATATATATATATATATATATATATATATATATATATATATATATATATATATATATATATATATATATATATATATATATATATATATTAATGCCAAGGTACTAAATAGGAAGCCACTTGCTATTTTCTCCTAAAAAGATAACATGCCAAAGATTACTAGTATTATATATACAAATACAATGTCTGTTTTCTGACTTAATCTTTCAGGGTATGATGTTCCCCAGGACTTCAGACAGCTGAATTCTGCTATGCATAACTTGGTGCACAACTATTTGAATGGAACCATGTGTGACGTTCCAACCGCTGTAAATGATCCTATCTTCATGGTACATCACAGCTTTGTCGACAAGTATGTATGAGAACTGCAGGAGTAGATATAGGGGAAGCATTAGGAGCTACCTTTAACTCTTTGCGGTCCATTTATTCAGCACGTCTCAGGCGCATCAGGTCCAGTTTATTTTCACGCGTGCAGTTTATTTTAGACGCGCTGTTTGAAAGTATTTTTTTTTCACAGTCAAACAGGTTTAAAAGGCACTGCATATCAACAGGGCACTCAGTACTGCATCTCCAGCCCCAAACCACACTTTGTTCGCTATAGTTTTCACATATGCTACGAAATAAATAATAATAATAATAATAATAATAATAATAATAATAATAATAATAATAATAATAATAATAATAATTGAATGGTTTTCTCGGCTTTTTCCAGAGAAAAAACGCCTAGAGACCCGTTTTTTGTGTCTTTTTTGATGATGTCGGACAGGAAAGGAATAATTGCAATGTCAGACCAGGTCCAACATAGGACTGCAAAGGGTTAACTAATGTTCTCACAAATCAGCATGTTTATTAAGGGTTAGAAACTAACACAATTGTGGTACTAGTCCTTTGAAACTGGCTAGTCCTGGTGTAAACTTACTAGTCCCAAAAATAAACACAGTTATAACCTTAGAACAAAACAGATAAAATAAACATGTTTCAGGTAAAAGGTCGACATTGTCTATACCTTTTAGGATTTTGAATGTTTGAATCAGATAGCCGTGTAGTTTTTTTTGTTCGACTGAATAGATTCAATTATTTTAGCCTGTCTGCATTACGACATGCCTTTTTCAGGGCAGCAGTGTGGAGTAGTGGTTAGGACTCTAGACTCTTGATCTGACTGTTGTGGGTTCAATTCCTGGTGGGGGGACACTGCTGCTGTACCCTTGACCAAGGTATTTTACCTAGATTGTTCCAGTAAAAAACCCAACTGTATAAATGGGTATAATGTAATTGTATGGAAAAATAATATGATATCTTGTAACAATTGTAAGTCGCCCTGCTAAGGGCGTCTGCTAAGAAATTAATAATAATAATAATAATTTTAAACCCGGATAATTCTGGTTGCTCTTCTTTGCACTCTTTCTAGAGCAGCAATATCCTTTTTGTAACAAGGTGACCAGAACTGAACACAAATTCTAGGTGAGGTCTTACTAATGCATTGTAAAGTTTTAACATTACTTCCCTTGATTTAAATTCAACACTTTTCACAATATATCCGAGCATCTTGTTGGCCTTTTTTATAGCTTCCCCACAATGTCTAGATGAAGACATTTCTGAGTCAACATAAATTCCTAAGTCTTTTTCATAGATTCCTTCTTCAATTTTAGCATCTCCCATATGATATTTATAATGCACATTTGTATTGCCTGCATGCAGTACTTTACACTTTTCTCTATTAAATGTCATTTGCCATGTGTCTGCCCAGTTCTGAATGCTGTCTACATCATTTTGAATAACCTTTGTTTTTGACAGCATAATTTTACATGACTTTCACAGTCTCTACCAGTCCAAGGGACTCACAGCCAACCAATAGCTGCATGAGCTGGCAGTTTGTGAGCCTGAGAGAGGAGATCCACCATATCTCAAATGCGTTCTACCACCCTGTGGTGGAGACGGCACTCTGAGGCCAGGGGACCTCCTCTGGAGAGGTGATCTGCTGCGTGGTTGATTCGCCCCGGCAAGTGGACGGCTCAAAGAGAAGCCAGCTGGGGCTGTGTCCACAGCAGCAACTGAACCGCAATGCTGTGAAGGCTTGGGGATCTCAAGCCACCCTGGTGGTTGATATACGCCACTACTGTGGTGTTGTCAGACCTCACCAGTACATGCTTGTTCCGGATCACCAGAAGAAAATGCCGTAGGCTGAGACTGACCACCATGAGTTTTAGGGCGTGGATGTGGGCTGAGGCCCTAGGCCCTGTCCACATTCCGCAGGTCCTCACCTTGTTCCAGACTGTGCCCCATCCATGGTTGGAGGCATCCATGGTGATCACTTCCTTCTGGAAGATGGGACCCATGATTGTTCCCTGACAAAGTTTGGAGGGGATCCTCCACCAATGCAGGGTCCTACAGAAGGACTGGGATATCAACAGTCTGCGGTGTCTGTCTCGTTGCAGATGAAGCGAACAAGTTGAACCAGGCCTGGAAAGGCCTTTGATGGAGTAGACCCAAGGGAAGGGCATGTGAGGCAGCAGCCATCAAATCCAGCATGTGTTGACACAGCACCATGCTCACTCTTTCTCTAACCTGAATAGGGAGAGGCAAGACTGTGGCAACTCTCTGATTTGTCAATGTGGCCTTCATGGATGACAAGTCCAGGTGAAGGCCCAGGAAATCCGATTGTTGGCTTGGCATGAGGCAGCACTTCTGCAGGTTTACCCTGAGACCGAGCCGCTGAAGGTGGTCTGTGACCAATGCCGTATGCGTCAATGCTTGCTCCTGTGACTGGGTGCAGACAAGCCAGTCGTCTAGGTAATTCATCAGTCGGATGCCCTGTACCCGCAGGGGTGCCAGAATGACATCCATGCACTTGGAAAAAGTGCGGGGAGCAAGGGACATGCCAAAGGGGAGTACGCAGTACTCATAACACCTGCCCTGGAAAGTAAAGCAAAGGTACTTACCAGTGCCCGGGCCTGATGGGTATGTGGGAATACGCATCTTTCAGGTCCATGGTGGTAAACCAATTGGCTGGCCGGATGGCCTGGGCTATGTGTTCAGAAGTCTCAGATCCAAGATAGGGCGGAACCTGCCGTTCTGAGTTGAGAGACGCGTGTTGAAGTGGGTCCTTCACTGCAATTACTATTGACCCCCGAAAGGGGGGTGGTTTTAACTGGAACTGAAGGCTGTAACCAGCCTGTATTATTATTATTATTATTTATTTCTTAGCAGACGCCCTTGTCCAGGGCGACTTACAATCGCAAGCAAATACAAATACATTCAAGTGTTTACAATACAAGTCATAAAATAAGAGCAAGAAATACAATAATTTTTTTCAAGTGTGACAAACCACAATTCAATAATACAGCAGATAATAGTGAAAGTTACATCAGGATATGATTAAATAGTGATAGTTACATCAGGGTATGATCAAGTACAAAATACTACAGGTTAAACACTTGGCAGATTACAATATTCTGAAGTACAGGATTAAATGTAGTAAAATAGGGGGCAGATAAGAGCAAAATAAAGCACATTTACATGAAGGGTGATAGTGTCCCAGGATACAAACAGAGGAGTTCTACAGGTGCTCTTTGAAGAGGTGAGTCTTGAGGAGGCGCCGGAATGTGGTCAGGGACTGGGCAGTCCTGACATCTGTAGGAAGGTCATTCCACCACTGCGGAGCAAGGGTGGAGAAGGAGCGGGCTCTGGAGGCAGGGGAGCGTAGCGGAGGTAGAGCTAGTCTTCTAGTGCAGGCGGAGCGGAGAGGTCGAGTGGGGGTGTAGGGAGAGATGAGGGTCTGGAGGTAGCTGGGTGCAGTCTGGTCAAGGCATCTGTAGGCTAGTACAAGAGTCTTGAACTGGATGCGAGCGGTGATCAGGAGCCAGTGGAGCGAGCGGAGTAGTGGAGTAGCGTGGGCGAAGCGAGGCAGAGAGAACACCAGGCGGGCAGCAGAGTTCTGGATGAGCTGGAGCGGACGGGTGGCGGACGCAGGGAGGCCAGCCAGGAGGGAGTTGCAGTAGTCTAGGCGGGAGAGTACCAGGGCCTGGACCAGGAGCTGGGTAGCATAGTTGGTGAGGAAGGGTCGGATTCTTCGGATGTTGCTCAGGAAGAATCGGCAAGTGCGTGCCAGAGTGGAGATGTGCTGGGAATAAGAGAGGCAGGGGTCCAGGGTGACTCCAAGGTTCTTAGCTGAGGAAGAGGGAGAGAGTGTGGTAGATTCCAGAGGTACAGAGATAGAGAGATCAGAGGAGGGGGAGGAGGAGGGAAAGAAAAGGAGGTCAGATTTAGAGAGGTTGAGTTTGAGGTGATGCAAGTGCATCCAGGAGGAAATAGCAGACAGACAGGTAGAGATACGGGAGGAGATGGTGGAGTCAGAGGTGGGGAAGGAGAGGAAAATCTGAGCATCATCAGCATAGAAATGGTATGAGAAACCATAGGATGCGATGAGGGGGCCCAGGGAGCGGGTGTAGAGAGAGAACAGGAGAGGACCCAAGACTGACCCTTGGGGGACTCCAGTTAAGAGAGGGTGAGGTGTGGAGGTTGCTCAACGCCAGGTTACCTGGTAAGTGCGGTTGGAGAGGTAGGAGGAGAACCAGGCCAGAGCAGTGCCAGAGATCCCCAGGTCAGCAAGAGATGATAGTAGAATAGAGTGATCAACAGTGTCAAAGGCAGCAGAGAGGTCGAGGAGAATTAGGACAGAGGAGAGAGAGGCAGCTCGGGCACACTTAAGTGAGTTGGTGACAAACAGGAGGGCGGTTTCAGTGGAGTCAGCAGAGCGGAAGCCAGATTGGAGAGGGTCAAGCAGAGAGTGGTTGGACAGGAAAGCAGAGAGCTGGCGGTGTACAGTCCGCTCGAGGGTTTTGGAGAGGAAGGGTAGGAGGGAGACAGGACGGTAGCTCTGGAGGGAGGTGGGGTTGAGGGTAGGTTTTTTGAGGAGGGGAGTGATAGAGGCTTGTTTGAATGTAGAGGCGAAGAGACCAGAAAGGAGAGAGGTGTTGAGAAGGGATGAGATGAAGGGAAGTAGAGCAGGAGCAGCAGCTTGAAAGAGGTGAGTGGGTAGGGGGTCCAGGGCACATGTGGTGGGTTTGTGACCCTGGAGCAGGGAGGAGAGGTCAGAGTCTGAGAGGGGCAAGAAGGTGGAGAAGGAGGGTGAGTTAGTAGGGGTTGCAGTGGGTGTAGGAGTTGGAGCGGGAGGGGGTTCGGGGGAGGGAGAGGTGTTAAAGAGTTTGCGGATATCTGAGATTTTAGAAGAGAAGAAGGAGGCAAAGTCATCAGGGGAGATAGAGGAGGGAGGAGGAGGGGGGGAGGGTTTAGGAGGGAGGAGAAGGTAGAGAATAGTTTACGTGGGTTGTTAGTGGAGGCTTGGATTACAGATTGGAAATAAGCACATTTAGCAGAGGAGAGAGTAGAGGAGAAGGAGGAGAGGAGAGTGCGGTAAAGGTCTAGGGCAGCAGGGTTTGGTTCTCTTCCATTTCTTTTCAGCAGATCGCAGTGTGATTCTTGCCGAGCGGAGCGCAGAGGAGAGCCAGGGATGGGGAGGGGAGGGGCGAGCAGGACGGGAGGTGAGGGGACAGAGGGAGTCGAGGGAGGAGGTGAGTGAGGAGAAGAGGGTGGAGGTAGCAGAGTCTACAGAGAGTTGTGAAAAGGAGTCGATAGGAGGGAGGTGAGAGAGAGCAGTGGAGGCAAGGACAGAGGGGGAGAGAGAGCGGAGGTTACGGCGAGAGGTGACAGTGGGGGTAGGAGGAGCAGGGAGAGGGGGGAGAGACAGAGAAAAAGAGATGAAATAGTGATCAGAGAGGTCCAGGGGGGTGACAGAGAGGGTGGAGGGGCAGCAGGCCCTGGAGAAGGTGAGGTCCAGTTGACGGCCAGCTTTGTGGGTAGGAGGGGACGGAGAGAGACAGAAGTCGAAGGAGTGCAGGAGAGGGAGGAATCCAGCAGAGTGGCTGGGGTTGGAGAGATGGATGTTGAAGTCACCCAACAGGACAGTCGGGGTAGACAGAGAGGGGAGGGAGGAGAGTAGATAGTCGAGTTCATCCAGAAAGTGAGTGAGAGGCCCAGGGGGGCGGTAAAGAACAATGAGCAGGAGTTGACAGGGAAAGGTTAGTTGGACTGCATGAAATTCAAAGGTATTGACAGAGAGTGAGATGAGATCGGAGGGGACAGAAAAGAGTAAGGAGAAGACCCGTCCCACCTCCCCGTCCAGTGAGACGCGGGGTATGGGACAGGACGTAGAGAGAGGACAGGGCAGCAGGAGTAACAGTGTTATCAGGGGACAGCCAGGTTTCAGTGAGAGCAAGGAAATCGAGCGAGAGGTGGGAGGCAAAGGCAGAGATGAAATCAGCTTTGTTAGCAGAAGAGTGAGAGTTCCAGAGTGCACCAGAGAGTGTGCGGGAGGGGGGGAGAGGCAGAGAAATGAGGTTAGAGGGGTTGGAGGAGCAGCAGCGGAGGGAGGGCAGAGGACGAGGACGGGAGGACAGAACAGGGATGTGAGAGACAGTCATAGCAGGGCAAGCAGGACAAAAGGCACAGTAGGAGCAGTAGGGTGGAGGGTACAGACCTGACTAGTAGATAGCTTCTTCTAGAGCCCTGTTAGGTTTGGATCTATTGGAATAGCGTCTCAGCGCAGGCCTCCCCTTGCTGGACTCCCACAGCTAGACTCCTGGCTCTTTTGTTGAGGCTCTTCTGTTGGCTGGCGCTTCTGGCTGGCGCAGAAATAGGCTGCTTAATATATAAAGAACAACTGCGTGGAAACCAATCATATAGCAAATCAACCACTCACCTGGTACTAATCACACACCAACTCAGCTAATTCAAACACCACCTTACAAAGTTACCAAATGTAGTTTAAACTTTAAACTTAAACTTTAAACTTTTAAACTTTAAACTTACTTGAAGCAGGAACTTGCCTATCTGCCTCAGTCCCTGGTTCCTGTAGACTGACCACTATTATATGCCCACCCTTAAATGGGTTCCACCTCACTTTGCAAGGGGACTGGCACAACTGCTAACTGCTCTATTGACAATACTTTTACACACTTCAAAGGGGATCACACCACTACAGGAGGCTGTGTGGAGACCAATCCAAATGCAAACAACTCTGTTCAAGTTAATAAACCACCCTCCCTGATAATTGCAAATTGCAAATCACCTTATTCTTCAAATAACCACACTACCTGGTTTAAAATCACATACACACACTCCTCCCTAAATTGAAACACCAACTAATAATGATACTTAAATTGTTAATTAAAAATTAGTAGGAGCAGGACCAATTTCCTATCTTGCCTCAGACACTGGTTACCTGTAGACTCCCACAGCTAGACTCCCGGCTCTTTTGTTGAGGCTCTTCTGTTGGCTGGCGCTTCTGGCTGGCGCAGAAATAGGCTGCTTAATATATAAAGAACAACTGCGTGGAAACCAATCATATAGCAAATCAACCACTCACCTGGTACTAATCACACACCAACTCAGCTAATTCAAACACCACCTCTTGAGCACCCAAATGTCATTGGTGCTGAATTGCCCATAGAGTAACTGGAGGGAGGATAAGGGGTTTTGGAAGCTGCTGTGTCCCCTCAGGGATGCTGAGCCTTGGGCTGCTTTGGGGGCGCAGTGTGATCTCTGACTCCAGCTCCAACTTGTCCAGCAAGCTGAACGAACTGTCTCATCCAGGTAGGGGGAAAATCTTCCTCACCCTGGAATGCTTGTAGGGAGAGTATGTCCTCCATATAGCCCAGTATGGGCTCAGGCTCAAGGGCTGGTGCCAGAACTGGAGGAGGGGGCAGCCTACTGGCCAACATGGTGGGTTGGGTAATGGCAGGGGCAGGCATCATGTTCATCATGAAGGTCTGCTGCCCCATAACCACCAGGATCCATGAGGGCCGAGATCTTCTCACCACTCATAGAGCGTTTTCTCCATGGAGACCTGGAGAGCTGTTGTTTATGAGGGGGTGAGCACCTCACAGGAGGGGAGTGTGCTCGCTGCTCAATTCTCTGTGCTGGCGAGCAAGAGTGTCGCTCAGGCACTGGAGAAGGACCTGCCGGGATGGAAATCGAGCTGTCACCCCTGAAAGGGGAACAGACTGACTGGGATGCCCTACTAGAGGGAAATCCCAGTCCAACTGACCTGCAGGACCGGCTCTTAGAACGCTCTGAAATTTTGCACAGATTGTGCAATTAGTCAGGTCGGCCAGAGCTGAGGCAGCGTGTTCTGGCCACAAACAGGAGACGCAGAACTTGTGTGGGTCCTCAGACGGCATCTTGCAACTGCACGAGCCGCAGATGTGAAATCCCGGCATAGTGCACAGACAATTTCACGGGTGCATGGAGGCACGGAAGTGCACGGAGTGCACGGGGGTCCAGTGTGATGCACGGATGTGAACAGACACGCACAAGTGTCTGGTGCACGGACACACATGGGTGTCTGATCAGAGACTCTTGATCCAAAAAATTGAGGCGAGACAGCAGCCTGAACTCCCTCTCCATCCTCTCATGTACTGCTGTTGTTGTGAGGAGGTGGTGAGAAACGTTTGGGGACGAATCACCCTAGAAAACCCGATTAAAAATTAGATTGGGTGATCTAAGCTATACACAGTTTGTTTACAAGTAAACTGTGCCTTAGCGCTGTGTGTAGCTGTGTCTAGAGCAGAGCTCTGGCCTCCTCGAGACTGCTCCTGCTGTGTTGAAGTAGGCCCAGGGCCAACAACATGCACCACTACTCATTGTTTCCTTCCTGTGAAGAAAGAAAAAACACAAATACAAGAACAGATTCATTAGTAATACACTCTCTTAAATTACTAATACACAAATTAGCGAGCAGACTCAGTAGAGTCAGCAAGCTGAAAATCTGAGCGAGTTTTGTGAAAAAACAAGCTCTAAAACATGAGCAACTCAGCTGAGTGCTTAGGGGGGCAGAGCCGAGTAAAGAGAGCAAAAAGCCTGGTGATTTGCGGCCTGCACTCAGCGAACGTAAAGTTTAGAAAATATTCTAAAAAACAGTGAAATAAACTGGGGGAAGGGGCAGCTGCCTGCTTACCATGCTTATTTAAGCAATGGAGGGTACAATCATTGAGTAGAACAGAATAATAATAAAGATAGTTGCGAACAACAATACTTTACGCTCAATCCTGTGTCAATGCTGAAGCAAAAAGAGACTGATCTTCCTGCGCTCTGTCTAGTTATTCAGCACCCAAGGGGCGGGGCGCTGACGTCAGACCTACGGAGGCGTAGTGGCAGCTTTTATATTAAGCTCAACAAATCCTATCACCTGACGGCGATACCCATTTAGTTGATGGCTATTTTTGAATTGAAAGAGAACAATCATGTTCCGGGACCTAGTAAGTGGACTGTGGGAAATATGCATTATGCACTTGCAGCAGGGCTGTTGTTTTTATTTTTCCCCTCCTGTGCCATTTACAGAACCTAGCCTAGTTTCTTAGTTTCTTTTTTTTTTGCTTTAACCTGTGCACTCACGCTCACAGAATCCACTGCACGTCAGTAACTATTTGTTTTCAAGAAGTATTATTATTATACAATATACAGTACCATAGTACAAATGAACTCGGTGGCCTAAGTGAACACATAATATAAACATCGGCTTTCTGCTGACTTAATAAAAACAGGATAAAAAACATCAGGGTATACATATAAAATAGTAAAAATGCATTGCACACTTGGCTCCCTCACAATACCGTTAATTGTTCAGTTGGACAAAAAACGCACCCTGGCTTTATTAACTTTCTGCTGTGTCCCTGCACCTCGGTAGCACTGTGATAGCCACTGAGAGTAGCCTATGGTGTTCTAGCCTGTTTATTAATTCGTATTATTTAAGAAATGTTTACTGTATTCTTTATCTCAGCCATAACTCCAGTAAAACACACTTGCAATTACTATACCGCCAGGCGCCATTCTTCTTAAGGATAAAGCAAATTCCCCGCTTTGATGGCTTTATCTGTCATCGATGTCACTGATCTTGCAACCAATGCGCGATTTAAAAAAAAAAAGAGTATCATGAAGCTTGAGGAATGCACCAATCACAATTGGATTTGTTGTACTATACTAAATACTACTATACAGCTACCGCTTCAACTGAATAGGCATGTACTACTAAATGATTACATTATAATATTGACTTTTCCTGCATTAAACATGAGTAGATATGTACACTTTCTTTACCGGTACTCGCCAAGAGGACTACTGACACACAGATATCAACTAGTCCTCAACAATTTTAGTTCACCTCAGGCGAACGGGCGAGCATTAGTTTTTAACCCCGTTCATTGTTGTTCATGGAGACATAAGGAGGTTTTAAAAATGACTAATAGGTTGTATAAAGACCAAGGTTTTATTTGTATTTCAAGAGCACATTTCCAGTAAAATAAAGCAGAATTTCTTTGCAGGTACTTATCCCAGGATGAGTTTATTTTTATTTATTTTTTGTTACATTTTGAGCCCTACAAGTAACCTTTACGTCATGGAGGAGCTTGTGTTGAACTCTACCAGCTGGTTTCACAGACCCCGATTAGCACTAGTCTTGGATTTCCTTACCTAAATTAACATTAAGTAGTCCAAGATTAGCACTAACCTGGGTCTGTGAAACCAGCCATAAATCTTCAGATCTGCTTTGAAACCCTTCCTGTTCTAAATAATAATCTGTTTTTTCAGGATTTTAGAAGAGTGGATGGATGCCCATCCAGATGCTACATACCCAGAAAACAGCGATGCCATTCCTGAGGGACAGAAGGCTGATGATTTCATGGTCCCTTTCTTCCCTCTAGTTAAGAATAAATACTTCATGAATCACAGCATAGTCTTTGGATATAGGTATGCAGATGATTAGCAAAGTTGGGGTCAATTCCTTTTTTTCAATTTCAATAATTGTACTGTTCATATTATCAGGTAATTGTGAGCTGTGAACAATAAATTTGCAACCGTTAGCCTGAGTATAGTTTTTTAGTAGTACTCTATTGTGCCTTATTATTACTTGTTTTTCTCAATCATTTTCACTAAAAACAGTATATGCAGTTGCTAAGTTTTCCGCTGTGTCTTGTTATTATTGATTAATATGACAAGAGTCCTCCGGTATTGCCAAAGCTTTTACAATTAAGAGAACAGAAATGATAAAATAAATATACATTCATACAGTAAGTCTATTTAATCATATGTGTCGTGTCAGTCCTGAACTAATAAAATACTGTACACATGGACTTCAAATTGGATTGCTGTTGAATCATTTTCCTTGTAGAATCTGTCCAAACAATTCCAATCTAGGTTAAATATATAGTAGACTTTTAAACCTTTCCTCAAAAATATATTGATTTCCTCATTCAATGGGAGTTGGCTTTCTTTTAATTATTTCTATTGGTTGTTGGTATTGTAACAAATTCCGTTGTTTTGTATTACAATAGCTTGCATGTGTTCTTTGTTATATATATTTTTATATATATATTAAAAAATAAAAATATTCCATGCCAGGAGCGACCACTGGAGGCGTCTAAATCAAGCTACCCAGGTTACTCATTTATTATTTATTTATTTATTTATTTATTTATTTATTTATTTATTTATTTATTTCTTAGCAGACGCCCTTATCCAGGGCGACTTACAATCGCAAGCAAATACATTTCAAGTGTTACAGTACAAGTAATACAATGAGAGCAAGAAATACAATAACTTTTGTTCAAGCAAAGTACAAGTGTGACAAACCACAATTCAATAATACAGCAGATAATAGTGATAGTTACATCAGGATATGATTAAATACAAAGTACTACAACACTTGGCAGATTACAGTATTCTGAAGTACAGGATTAAATGCAGTAAAATAGGGGGCAGATAAGAGCAAAATAAAGCACATTTAAATGAAGGGTGTTAGTGTCCCAGGATACAAACAGAGGAGTTCTACAGGTGCTGTTTGAAGAGGTGAGTCTTAAGGAGGCGCCGGAATGTGGTCAGGGACTGGGCAGTCCTGACATCTGTAGGAAGGTCATTCCACCACTGCGGAGCAAGGGTGGAGAAGGAGCGGGCTCTGGAGGCAGGGGAGCGTAGCGGAGGTAGAGCCAGTCTTCTAGTGCAGGCGGAGCGGAGAGATCGAGTGGGGGTGTAGGGAGAGATGAGGGTCTGGAGGTAGCTGGGTGCAGTCTGATCAAGGCATCTGTAGGCTAGTACAAGAGTCTTGAACTGGATGCGAGCGGCGATCGGGAGC
The DNA here is from genome assembly GCF_902713425.1 of Acipenser ruthenus. Classification (NCBI taxonomy): domain Eukaryota; kingdom Metazoa; phylum Chordata; class Actinopteri; order Acipenseriformes; family Acipenseridae; genus Acipenser; species Acipenser ruthenus. The sequence goes on from NC_081230.1 coordinate 123,852, forward strand.
CAGTGGAGCGAGCGGAGTAGTGGAGTAGCGTGGGCAAAGCGAGGCAGAGAGAACACCAGGCGGGCAGCAGAGTTCTGGATGAGCTGGAGCGGACGGGTGGCGGACGCAGGGAGGCCAGCCAGGAGGGAGTTGCAGTAGTCTAGGCGGGAGAGTACCAGGGCCTGGACCAGGAGCTGGGTGGTGTAGTTGGTGAGGAAGGGTCGGATGTGACAACACTTCCTCTTTGGATTTAAACAGCACCCTGGGAAACAAAGCTCATCTTCCCTTTAAATGACACCAGTCCACACAAAGCAACGGAGCAACGGAGGGTACAATCATTGAGTAGAATATAATAAATAATACATTTGATAATCAGAGGAAAAGTACTTAAAAACGCAGCACAAAATCCCAACGATGATCGACATAAGAAATATATATTTTAAAATGCAACAAACATCAAAGGGTTAGCTGAGTGATAATCAATAGCCTGGCCCTCTTTTAATTCAACTGAAGAAAACCAAGGTAGGGTGCTGAGTGGGCAGCATCGTCTTTTAAAGTTTTACTGGAGGATTTTCTTAAAGTGAGTACATAGATAATGAAATGGAGCTTTGTGTATTATAACTAGAGGAACACACCAACAATGCTGAACAGGTAGCTGCAAAAAATTAAGGAAGAACACTCATAAAATGCAGCATGGAGGTATAAAAAGCTGCCTCTTGACTAAAATATTCAGAAAAAACGTCATGATGTTTTGTTTGGCACATATTGTTTTCGTGTAATTTAACCAGTAAACTGCAGCTGAATGTACAGTATCCACGTGAAAAGTTCCAAGTGGATTTGATATTACTAGACTGACATTTTCAAAGCTTTATTTCACAGCACACAGCTGAATATTGGTGAGCAGTACTGTTGTATTGATAATGCAAGTTGATTTTATTTTCGGGGATGGGGTGTAAGCAATTATAATAAAGCTGAAGGGGGGTGCGATGTAAAAAGTTTGAGAACCGCTGGTCTAGATCAGGAGTCAGTTTAACTGTCTCTGATTAGTCACCCATGCACACCCGTGCCCCGTGCACATCCATGCCCGTGACTCTGTGCTTCCGAGCACATCCGTGCGACCCCTGCCCCTGTGCACATATAGTCCATTCACCCTTGCTATACCGGGATTCCATGAGTGTGGCTCATGCAGTCGCAACATGCTACTTGAGGACCCGCATGAGTTCCTCTCTGGTCGATCTGACCTTTTGCACGATTAGTGCAAGTTTCAGAAACGCGTCCTGAAAAGCCGGTCCTGCAGGTCAGTGGGACTGGGGTCCCCCTCTAGTAGGGCATCCCAGTCTGTTCCCCCTTCTGGGACGTCAACTCGATCTCCACCCCGGCTGGAGCTCTCCAGGAGCCCCTCTCCAGTGACCAAGCGATGTCCTTGCTCGCCGACATGGAGAGTTGAGCATCAGAAACACTCCCCCCCACTGCTGCCCAACCCCCCGCACTGGCGATCCAACCAACTCCAGTTCTGGCTCCAGCCCTTGAGGCTGAAACCAGATAGGAGTATATGGAGGACGTGCTCTCCCTGCATGCATCGGAGGAGGAGGAGGAGGGTTCCCTCTCCTACCAAGAAGAGACCTTTCATTCCAACAGCTCGCTGGACAAGCTGGAGCGAGAGTCTGACACCACATCAGAGCCCAGGTTCGAGGCACTGGTTGAGAGAGCGGCTCGCTGCCTCAGGGTGGAATGGCCACCTGCTAAAACGCCTGCACACAAGAGGACACTGCCCTCATTCCCAGACTTCATCAAGGAAGTCCAGTTGTCATGTGAGAATCCAGCTTCGGCCCCAGTACGGCGACCGATGCGCAGGCTTTCTCGACCATGCAAGGTGCAAAAAATGGTGGTCTAGAGGTTTTCCAGCCATCATTAAGGCCTTAGTTCAGGCTCCTGGCATTGGCCTGGCCAAGGACTTAAACTACCCAAACAAGCAGTGTAGGACCACTGAGACTCATCTCAAGAAGGCCTACGCTCCTTGCACACAGACGGCAAGGCTTTCGAATATCTCAAGCCTACCCTCCATTTATCAGACGTCCCTGATCGGGGAGCTCCGTGACACCATCTCGGAGTCCCAGAGACAGGAGCTGAACCAGGTGTCTGAGGCGGTCACCAGGATAGCTCAGCTCACAACAAAGAGTGAGCACGGTGCTGTGTCAACGCATGCTGGGTTTGATGGCTGCTGTCTCACAGGCCCTTCCTTTGGGCCTACTTCATCAAAGGCTTTTCCAGGCCTGGTTCAACTTGTTCGCTTCACCCACAACAAGACAAACACCATAGACTGCTGGTGTCTCAGCCTTGCTGGAGAACTCTACGTTGATGGAGGACCCCCTCCAACCTTCGCCAGGGAATAAGCATGGGTCCCATCTTCCGGAGGGAAGTGATCACCACGGACATCTCCAACCATGTTTGGGGCGCAGTCTGGAACAGGGTGGGGACCCAAGGAATGTGGGCGGTGCCGTGGGCCTCAGCCCACATCAACGTCCTGGAACTCAGGGTGGTCGATCTCGGCCTACGGCATTTTCTTCCAGTAATTGGGAACAGGCATGTACTGGTGCGGTCAGACAGTAGTGGCATATATCACCCACCAGCTTGAGATCCCCAAGCCTGCACTGCATGATGGTTCAGCTACTGCTGTGGACACAGCGAATCAACTATGCAGTGGACTTCCTCTCCAGAGGAGGTCCCCTGGCTTCAGAGTGGCGTCTCCACCCCAGGGTTGTAGAGTGCATCTGGGACTGGTTCGGCAGGGCAGACGTAGATCTCTTCACCTCGTGAGAGTCTACACACTGCCCTCTGGTTCTCAATGGAGATCTCGACAGTCCCTTAGGAGTAGACGCACTGGCTCACGTGTGGCTGAGCCATCTCCTGTGTGCCTTTTCACTGATACCACTACTCCCCGCCTTCCTGGAGAAGGTCAGGGTAGAGAAGGCAACAGTGCTCTTGGTAGCTCCTCGGTGGCCCAGAAGGACCTGGTTTTCGACCCTGGTGCAATTGTTGCATGGCCAACTGAGACAGATCCCCTATGGGCGGATCTCCTCACTCAGGGTCAGGGCAATCTGTGGCACCCAAACCCTCAGCTGATGCAGCTGTTAGTTTGGCCCCTGAACGGGAACACCTGTCAGCCCTAGGGTTGTCATCGGCGGTTATATCCACTATTCAGAGCACGAGAGCTCCTTCTACCAGGTCGCAGTACTCGTACAAGTGGCAGTTATTCCAGAACTGGTGTCTGGCCCAGAGCCAGGACCCAGTTACTTGCCCCATGGCGGTCATCTTGCAGTTTCTACACAAACTACTGGATGAGGGAAAGTCCCCTTCCACATTGAAGGTGTACTTAGCAGCCATATCTGCCTGTCACATACATATTAATTGGTTATCACCTGGGAACCATTTACTGGCATCCCAGTTTCTGAAGGGTGCAAGGAGGTTGCGTCCCCCCAGGATGCCTAGCCTTCCTTCATGGCGCCTTGATGTGGTGTTGGAAGCCCTCACAAAAGCTCCATTTGAGCCAATCCATACCGTGGATCTGAAGCTCATGTCTCTAAAGATTGCGTTTCTGCTGGCTATTGCTTCAGCAAAATGCGTAGGCGAGTTGCATGGACTTTCAGTGCACCCTTCTTGCATTTGCTTCACGGGAGACAGGTCTAGAGTCTCCATGCAGCATTCTTGCTGAAGGTAATATCCCTGTTCCACGTGAACCAGTCAGTGGGGTTGATGGCATTCCATCCTCCCCCTTCTCTTCTCCAGAAGAGCAACGGTTGCACACACTCTGCCCGGTGCAGGCATTGAGGTGCTATATTGACCGTACAAGGGGCTCCAGAGACACAGAACAGTTGTTCGTGTGTTATGGTTCTAGGACACTGGGTCAGGCATTGTCTAAACAACACTTGTCCCACTGGATAGTGGACGCTATCACCTTGGCTTATGAGTCTGCTGGCCTTCCCCATCCGGGGCAGCTGAAGGTACACTCTACCAGAGGTATGGCGACATCCTGGGCTCTCTTTCGAGGTAAGCCCTTACTGAGATCTGTGCTGCGGCTAGCTGGGCTACGCTGCACACATTCATGAGGTTCTACAGGGTAAATGTACTGGGATCCACTGCTCCATCAATGGGAGCCTCGGTCTTAGGTTCCATTGCACCAGCGGACTTAAATACTTTGTGTCAGTTCCCTGGATGAGGACTATTGAACTCAGTCGAGTACACTCTAGTGTGTCAGTGCGATTCACACTGCACACAGGTCACGTCCTGGCTATCGTCCAAGTGCGTGCATATAATTATGCAGCAGTGTGTGATGTACTTACAGTACAATTTTATTTTGTTCAACGTAATCAGAATTGCGTTTCACATTTCCCGGGCAGTGGCCTGACGGTAATGCTTCTTGCATCGTACCAAGCTTCAATAACAATAGCCAAGGACCCCCGTTGGGTGACCTTTATGTAATTCAGCATTTTTCTACGCTGTTAGAATTGTCCTCTGTACGTTCACATGCTATCCTAAGACTCCCTGTTCTAGGAACAGTGATAAGACATACGTCATTTCGAACCTAGATGCTGAGGCACTGTTCCATGTATAACATTTACATTTTATGACCAATAATGTTTTACTGCCGCATTGTCTCCCTCGCAACTGCTTTGGTACATGGTACCCATTAGTTGATGGCTATTTTCAAATTGAAAGAGAACGTAAGGTTGCGGATGCAACCCCGTTTCTCTGAAAGAGAAAATAGCAATCAAGCAGAGAGGTCGCTTCGGTAGCCCTCGCGGCCTGAAGCAAAAAGAGGCTGAGCTTCCTGCGCTCTGCCTGGTTATTCAGCAACCGAGGGGCGGGGTGCTGACATCCTAGCAGCAGCTTTTACATATAAGTTCAGCAGAATTCAATCACCTGACGGTGATACTCATTAGTTGATGGCTATTTTCTCTTTCAGAGAACCGGGGTTGCATCCGCAACCTTAAGTTTCAATGGGGAATTACTCGGGTTAAAACAGACTCGTTTATAGCGTTTTCTCCTTTTAAAACGTATAGTTTTCATATTCCAGACAGATATTTTTTTGAAAACGTATAGTTTTCATATTCCAGACAGATTTTTTTTGGATAAAACATATAGTTTTCATATTCCAGACAGATATTTTTTTTGAAAACGTATAGTTTTCATATTCCAGACAGATATTTTTTTGAAAACGTATAGTTTTCATATTCCAGACAGATATTTTTTTGAAAACGTATAGTTTTCATATTCCAGACAGATTTTTTTTGGATAAAACGTACATCCGGGACAGTAAAAGGGGGGGGGGGGAGTTAAATGGGAGATGTCAGAATGTAAAATATCAGAATAAAATAACTTATTATTTCGTCTAAGATATCAACTTTTTTGTTTGTTAGAGGGGCTGTACAATGTGTTTATAAAGTCCTTGTGCAACTTTAGACGTTAATATCTTCAAACATTGGATGTAGGCTACACATGAGAACCAAAGTAATTAAGCATTGGAGCCCGAAATTCATTTTTTTAATTAAGCATTTGAGCCTGAATTACAAAAAAAATTAGTTTTTCTAATAGTTTTTATGCTGATTTTATGAAGAACTAGTTTTGGTTGCTAAGCATTTCCCTCCGTATTCCATGAGTAATGCGGTTTTCTCAGAAAACATCTGTGGTCGAGCTCTGTTCAGGCTGTTTGGTTTAATCCAAGCACTGCTGGAGCGTAAATAACAGCAGCATATATGATTTAAATATTTTACTTACATGCAGCTGTTCGTATCCTGTTTTATGAAGGGTTTATTATCGATCATTTTTTAATATGATTTGAATGCATATCAGTGTAAGACACGTTAGGGTACTTTTTTCATGTGTTGGTAATCGTGCTGTTGTATTCATAAAGTTTATTCAAAGTGCTGTCAGATAAGAGGTTACCATGTCTGTTGCTGGTGATCCGCTGAAATAAAGTAATTGAAAATCGGTCTGCATCCATTTGTTTTAGTTTTACAAACTGCTGATTAACACTATTTATGATTGAGTTTAAAAAAACCTGTACATTATTTATTATTCTAAATTTAAATAGATACAGTTAGGACAGCTAGGAAAGCTAAGAAGTAGACATTACGTTCAGAGTGTGTGTACATCAAACAGAAAGGGAAATCATATCACAAGCAAATACATGTAGGCCTGTGTTTTCTTTCTTTTTCAGGCAAATATTATTTATACCTGTATATATTTACCTTTACTCTGTTGTTTATGGCAATAAACTAATACATACTGTTCCTAATATGGATTTAGCGAAAATAACAGCATGTAGGCGATATAAACTCATGTTGTTTGGCACTTCAGCTTCCTGGTTTTATTACAGTTTAAAGTTAATTGTTTCTGCAGCATTTTAATTATATGATGGTTACAACATACTTTGTTTATAACATACTGGTTTCCATGGTCCCCTGGGGTATGTTATAAGTGGAGTGCACCTGTATTTTAAAATACGGTAGCCTAATGTAATTGTACTTAATATGATTCTGAAAATGCTACAGTACCAAAACGAAGACTGGACGTGAATTGTATTGCATAATAAGTTCCTTTATTCCGATTCCAAATGTAATGCTTTCTCAATAAGATGTAGACATTAACAACAGTGCTGTATAAAATTCCATGTATTATATAATAATATTTCCATAATGATGTTGTACTACCAAAACATGGCCAAGAGAAAGTTGTGCTCTTTTAACAGCCTACTGAAGTATTTCGGCTCTGAAAACATTTTTGCCATGGAAAAGACAATAGATGAGTGAGAGTACTGGAAGAATATATGTGTTCGCTGCTGCAGGAGAGTTACATAATGAATACAATTTTATTCCATCTATTGATTTTTTATATAAAAAACCTAGATACAGTATGCTTATCTTTGCAACAACCTAACTTCTTCTTTTTTAGCTTTAAGCTATGTTCGTTGCTGTTAACATGCAGTCCGAATTAAAAACTATTTGCAGAATTCTGCATCTCTGCCAGTTGCCAGACATGGTGAGTGAAATGAGGGCAGAACAGGTTCATATATGCTGCTCATACGATTTTAATGTATTGATTTAGGCAAAATAGATTGTATTTATATAAGCCCCAGACCGATTATGGGTGAAATTAAAAGCAGTGTGGCTGGCAACAGCATGCATCGTATCAAAATCCATCAGCAAATCTGATTTTTCATTACAATTATTGTAATTTGAGGTGACACGTGAATTCTTTCTCGTGAGACTGTTCTCTGCTCATGTAAACAGCATTTTGGTGACTTTCACGCTAAAAAGCAAGAGAATCAAGAGGTCTTGAGCCCCTCCCACTTTCCTTCATTTTCATAGCGTTTGGGGAAAAGTAGGCATTCCCAGGAAAATGAAAGACTTTACATGTAAACGCAACAAAGTACCAGGTCCAAATAATCTTGAGAAAGTTAACACTTTACAATATAAACCCAAGTGTATTTTAATGTACATGAAAACCCTCAATTGTCTGTAATAAAAAGAAAACAGAACTTTATGTTACTTGAACAGTATAAGCAATTTTATGTAACAATTGTCAACTTTTCCATACACAACAACTCACTTATGAAGTGTCACTGATGTCCTCCAGTGTAATTTTATAACCACAGCATTAGCTGTACTTGTTAAGTTTTTTGTCACACTACACCCTCCCTTAGAGGAACACGACCTTGCATTCACTTATCCCTAAACATTCAGGATATAATATTTTTGCCAAACTGACCTTCTAATAACTCTCTGAGGTCCATCAGATAGTGGTTGATTTTGAGAATTCTCCACATTAAGTGGTTCAGCCAAATCCACTCGGGCAGTTCCAGTGTCAAAAGTATCAGGAGGGACCATTTTGGGTTGTACTTCCACTTCAGGGACACCTTAATTAATATTATTGTTTTCTGAGCATTCCTGACCATCAGTCTCAACAGCACTCTCACTAGGGGCAATTTCTGAGTCATTCACAGCGGGCTGGGTGTTAACATTATTATGTGGCTGACAAATTGCATTAGTTTCAGGACAAATGGAAACGTTGGCCACAAGCCATGCCTAACACTGCTTCCTGGGAGAGCATGACTGAGGGTACTCAGCAACATAGGGTTTAAACAATTGTAGTGCACAATTACACAATACCCCCATTACACTGATCCACTTCATACAAGATATCAGAAAGCTTTTTGACAATTTTGAAAGGACTCTTGGTGATTGACCCTTTTTTCCCAAAGTCACATCCAAACCATCTCTTGCTCTGCATATCTCTGAGGGGTTACTTTTAAATCATAGCAGTGTTTCTGTCTCCCAGAAGCTTTAGCATGATGCTCTTTTAGAGTTTCTCCCATAGTTCTCAGATACCCCTCCACCTGTTGTACATACTCAATAACACTCTGACTTTCTTGACACACTGGCGTTCCCATAACTACACCAACTGGAAAAGTAATTTCATGCCCAAACATTACTCTGTATGATGTAAACCCAGTGGAAGACTTCACACTACTCCTATAGTCCACCATGACATATGGGAGCAGCTTTTGACAATTATTCTGATTTGCCTGTAAAAACTTGGACAACATGCCAACTACTGTCCTATTTAGCCTTTTGACCAATCCATCAGTTGGTGGATGGTAAGCAGTGGTCCTTGTTTTATTCATTTGCAATAAAGAACATAGCTCTTTGAACAAGGCGGACTCAAAATTACAGCCCTGATCAGTGTGAATACTGCAAGGCACTCCAAACCTACAGATAAACTCTTCTACCAAGACCTTTGCTACTGTGACAGCCTCTTGTTTAGGTAAGGGATAATCCTCTGCCCAGAGTGTGAAATAATCAGCTAACACCATTATATACTTGTTTTTCTTGGGTGTAACAGGTAACGGACCTTGACACCACATCTGCATTTCTATGCAACTTTCCAGGCCTGTGCACTATTTCATACTCAAAGTGGCCTAACTGTTCTAGCCATCTAGCTAGCTGTCCCTCAGGGTGCTTAAAGTTGTTTAGCCAGTGAAGTGAGCTGTGATCAGTTCTCAGCAGAAATTTCCTACCAAGCAAATAATGCCGGAAATGCTTGAGGAACACAACAACTGCAAGCAACTCTTTCCTTGTAGTGGAGTCATTTTTCTCTGTCTTGCATAGAGTATGACTGGCATAGGTTACTACTCCTTCACCCCCTTCATGCAACTGTGAAAGGATTGGTCCGATACCAGAATCACAAACATCAGTATCGAACACAAAAGCTTTGCTGGGGTCAGGGTATGCTAGCACAGGCCAAGTTGAAGCCTAGACTTCAGCTCATCAAAGGCATCTTGACAAGCATTGTTCCATTCAAATTTAGCCCCTTTATTTGTCAGTCTATACAACGGCTCTGTGTGGCAAAGACGGCCGGAGTGGGTGGCGTCAGACCAGAAACAGGAAGTAATACACAGAGACTTGGGGTATTTAATGATTAACAGACAGAACAGAAAATAAAAGGTTTGAAACAAAAACACAGGACACGGCACTTGAGCCAAAATAAACAGACAAACAAAAGACGAACACACACTAACAAACGGTGCACGGAGAGACAAACAAACACGGTGAGTACAAACACTTATAGATGATTTCACTAACGTTTCTCCTTCACTTTCTCACCCGTTCTCCACTCTCGAACACCCAACCCCGAGTGAGTCAAACGTGCATCTATATATACTGTTGTGCTGGGATTCAATTACTAATTAATTATTCACTTGAATCCCAGCACGTGAATTAATTCTGTGCAACCCCGTGCTCACATACTATACTTTAAATGCACGTGATGTGATAGTGCAATCCCGTGCCTAAATATAATTATACAATTTAAATACTCGTGCTGCACACACCCATTTATATCCCGTGTATCAATGACTATACACCAACATTAACACACGCACGCAACATACAACACATAACACACAAAATACACACAGGGGCGGGCACTTCGTCACACTCTGCCACTGAAGCAAAATTTGGAATAAACCTCCTATAATAAACACACACCTTCAGTCAAAATGACATGTCCCAAATAATTCATCAGAGACCTGAATAAATGGCATTTAGGTGGCTTTGCTTTGAGCCCAGCCTTCAGTAATCTAACAAATACCTCATCAAGGTGATTCAATGCTTCTTGAACGTTTTCAACAACAATATCGACCACCTAAAACCAAGCTTTGGTCCATGGGAGACAGAGCCTTCTGCAGTGCTGCTCCACATCTCTGGAATGCACTACCCAGCTCCATAAGAGACACAGAGTCTGTTGAGATTTTTAAAACCTGCCTCAAAACACATTTTTTAAACTAGCCTTCAAGGATCTGTGTGATTCTGTTGAATGTATTTTTATTACTGTATTTTATACTGCCCTTTTGTCTTGTATTTTGTCTTGCCTCAATTTTGTTTGGAAAAGTGCTCTATAAATACAGTTTTTATTGTTATTTTTATTATGCATCTCAACCTGCCAGTAGCCACTAGCTAAATCTAGGGCCTGATGCATGAAACAGCAGTAACCTGTTTTGAGTGCAGTAAGCCTGTTTACTGTGTGCTACATCCCCTTCATATTCATCAACATGATAACCGCAAGCGGTAAATAAAATTAACATGCATGAAAATACCATTGAAATGTATGCAAATGATGGCTACAGCAATCACATTGCAGGTATTGATATTCAGAATGTATTCAGTAAAGGGTAACATTATTATTATTATTTATTTCTTAGCAGACGCCCTTATCCAGGGCGACTTACAATTGTTACAAGAGATCACATTATACATTATTTCACATCACCAGGCACCTTACTGCATATTACAGGTTTTCTCGATTTATTAAATCAATGTTAATGAAACTGGTCAAAGACATAAATGCCAAAACCTACACAATCAAAACTGCATTGTTTTTTGCATAACTATAAGTCATTTATGGTTGCACAAAATGCAAATCTTAAACATGTTTTTGCAGAACACAAGTGTTTAAGATACAAGTCTCAGCATTTGACACAAAATGCAATTGAATGAGTCTTGTTAATCAAAATCAAACTGTTTGTTTGCAACAGAAAGCAATTATTTCCAATTGCATTCCTCTATACCTCACCTGTGCAAATGCATATTGCTCAATTGCTTAATCACCCATCAGACCTTTATTATGAATAACAGAGACCAAAGGTGAATTTACAGTTGTTTGTGAGAAATGGAGCAGGTCAGAGAGGGAGGATGTGAAACACAGTTCCATATTCCATATATATTTATTTCTATTCACTGTGTTCTTTGGTACAATTGTATCTTTATGAGTGCTATGATTTACTGTTAGCGAGTACCTCTAAAAAATGGAAGAAATTAATAAACAACTTTTTTGTTGTAAAAACAATTTTCATTGGAAATGTATGTATCTCTTACTGTAAAGGTAACATGTTTGATTTTACACAAGTTGATTATCAAAAAGGATGACAAAGGCTGAGAGAGTTTGCACTAAGGGTTAAACACTGTATTGATGTTTTGCATTTAGTATTTACTGTATCATTGTGAAATGTCTGATAATGTGAACTTTTCATTAGATGACAAGTTGTATTGTTTTGATGTACATATTTCATTTTGTGACATATATTTGATTTTGAGAGCATTAGAGCAATTTGCAAATTAAATGTCTCATTTTTCAAACTATGTTTCAGTTTTGAGTGTTGTATTAACTGTTTTGAAAAGAAGCACAATGTTTCAAGAAATGTATGTAAGCGATTGGTAAAAACTGTAATAGCAACAATAATTAAAAGCAGGTGCATGTCTACGAAATCACAGCATAAATAGGGCAGACTGGTAGTGAAGTTTGTGGGAAAGATGGAGGCGGCACTGTGCCTGAGAACAAGGACACGAGCGCACATGAGAGAAGAAGAGATGCAGAGGAGAGGGAGAAGGGTCGAAGAGAGAATATTTCAGACCAGGCAGACTTTAGTCCAGAGAAGTTGCTAGTACCTGGAAACACTTGGGGTATGGCCCTGCCCAAGCTCTGATCCCCACAAGCGCCCGACCGCCACAGGAGTCGCTGGTGCGCAGTGAGACAAGGATTACCCTGCCGACTTAAAACCTTCCCCAACGGGGCAGTGCTTGGCCAAATTGTGCATTTCCCCGTGGGAACTCCCGGCCATAGTCAGCGATGGCATAGCCTGAATTCAAACCAGGGATCTCCAGGCTATAGGGCGCACCCCGCACACACGACCGGATTTTGACATGTCACCATGGTTCCCAAACCAACATTCAGTTGTTGTTCCTGGATCAACTACTCCTTTAGCCAATGGTAAACAATTTAACAAGCACACTGTGCTGTGACATTTTGGCCCCTCCCTCACTGCAGTGCACCAGCGGGAGATTCAAGTACAGGCAGATTTGGCAGTTGGCAGTTTTTCAATGTGCAACACTGTAATTATTATATACCTGTCCTTAATGATATTTAGATGCCTCTGAATCTAATTGCTCTCTTTTCCTTTCCTTGCCAAAATGGAACTGTAAAAACAAAGATGAAGCCAATTTAAATTCAGATAGAATTCACCAACAGTGGAGATGCATGTTGTTCAAAACTGGTGAACATTTTCAGAATATTCAGTGACCAGGTACTGTAGTGCCATGATCAGAAAACAGTGCAATTTTCACATACAATATGCAGATTACAGTTGATAGGGTCTGTCAAGTGATCTAGACATGTCTTATATTATTTATTGATACCCTTGAAGCAAAATATTAACCACATTAGCATGGGATAATGTCACGAGTGGGGTTACCTGAGATAACCTTGACGATAATACCTAAGTAGCCGACAACTATGCCACCTTGTTTTTGGTAAGGCAAGGACCTTGGCAACTGAATAGTATTTATGCTCCCCCATTCAGGTTCTTTGATTCTCAGGTTCCCACACACACACACAATGGATCTGTATCGGGTAAAACCATTTTTTTTATTCTTGACAGGGTAGTAAAAACACACGATACAAAAAAAATACTAAAACTAAAGTTTAAAAAGACCACACCAGGGAATGCCAAAAAAACAAAAAGCAAAAAATCCACAGCACACTCGAGGCAATCCCCTCCTGTTGGTCACTCTGAGAAAATAAAAACAAGGTCCACATAAAACAAAACAATCAGTCATAACACAGAGACGAGACAAACCAAAAAAAGTAAATGGTCCAGGGGTAAATCCCACGCTCCCGGGGTCCCCCCCTCCGACTCGCTCAGTCCGTTTGGACTCCTCGTCGCTGATCGGACAGCCTCTCCCAGCTGATCGACCACCACCCTGAAGAACCTGCGATCAGAAAGCAGGGTAAAGAAAAAAGGGGCCATCAGGGACTGTACCACAGGTAAGTAAACTACACCCCGTCCTCTGAAGTTCTGGTCACTTCCCTTCAGCCAGTCTTTCACTTCACGTTTCTCTCTTTCCACGCTCCCTGGCACTCGTCACAACCCCCCGTCCACCGTTGTCTCTGTTGGACCTGGGAAAGAGGAGTGAAGCAGGGGAAGCACCAGGAACTGAATCACAGGTAAGTAAACCACAACCTCCACCCAGAAGCTCTGGTCACTTCCCTTCTGCCAGTCTTTCACGTCGCATTTCTCTCCTCTCTCCCATGTTCCTACTACGCCCTCGGACCTCACCTGATCCTCTGTCCACTGCCACTGAGCTGACCTGGAACCTGGACTGAAAACTTGGGGGTAGGGTAAGTGACATACCGTATGCTTCGAATGCACCCAAGAGGGTTGTACGGTGTCAACCAGTGTAGGTAAGTATTTTTAATTTCCTTTTTTCAATATAAAAATAGACTAAAAAATTGTCCAGTCTGTATAAACAATAACACAAGTAATCCTTTCTTCTTATTTCTTTCAGAGTGGATAGAACTCAAAATACAATCCCTCTCCTAGATCAGTGGGGAGAAAAGCCCAGGTGTCCGGAAGCTGGAACACCAACCAATAACCCTTGTCTTGTTCCACAAAACAGTCAGGTAGCAAATGACAAAGAACAAAAGAAAACAACAAATAAAAATAAAGTGTCCCAATTAATTAAAAAATAAAGTGACAAAGAAAATGTGAATCCCTTTTTATAGCTATGTTGGTTATCTCATATAATAACAGCCACAAATACAACCTTCCGTCCTATACTGTCCTGCACAAAACAAATAATAAGAATAATTTTTCCAAACCCGTTTGATCCAATGGTTGAAAGTCTGGCCAGTTCCCTCTGCAGTGTTCCACCAAAAAAGAAAAGCAGTTCAGCACAGTCAAAATTCCAAATGATTCTTCCAAGGCTGAGAGCTTCTGCCTGCACACACTCCTGCTTTCCTGTCTCCTTGCTCTCAAATCCCTGCCTTTATATAGTCCTGCCTGGATCGCCATTGGCTGAGATGCTAACCAGGCGGGGCTTCCTGTTGCTAGGCAGAACAGTGCCTGGTCACAAAGTCAGCCAGCACACCACAAAGAAAAGCAACATGCCTTTAAATTACATCTTGAATTGCTTTAATCAGAAAACACTGCAGCTTAAAGTCTAACAGCTGTGTGTCTTTTTCTGATAACAAGCTGAAACTTGGAGCAGCTGATTCAAATTCGCCGCCGTTCTGAGACACGGGGGGGGGGGGGGAGGGGGGGGAGGGGCGGAGCCAGCATCACAACTCAGTTCTAAACAAACAAAAGGCAGCCAGTTTTCACAGTGACAGCATGTGGAGCGACAGCGTGGGAGAAGTATGAGTGGACGAGTACTTCACAGTTAGAAGCAGTTTGAAAGCAGGTTGACAGCTGCAGAAGTTAAACTAAACTTTAAAAAAAAACAAACATGGTCTTCAAGCCAGTAATCTGTGACAACTGCATGATGTGGGAAATCCGAGAAAACCCAACAGAGCTCAACCAAGTGTGTGTGTGAAGTGCCGCACGATCCAGGACTTGCTTCAACGAGTAAGCCTGCTAGAAATGGAGCTGCAGGAAATGAGACAGCAACAGGAGCTTGAGGAGCTGACACACCCACAATTCATGGAAGTCTGCACCCCTAGCAGACTGAAAGCCAACAGGGAGATGGAAGAGAGTCGAAACATCTGGGTTCAGATCGGCAGAAGCAGGGAAAAAAAGAAACTTCGTCAAACACAACCACCAGAAATCCAGACATCCAACAAATTTGAGCCACTTCAACATTTAGATGACCAAAACCAACATCAAGAGAACGAAAGGAACAACACCCAGAACCCTATAAACAGTGCTGACCAGGCAGCAAAAAGAAGGGAGGTCATGATTGTTGGGAACTCCATATTGAGAAACACAGCAAGTTCAGTTCGCAGTTTGGACCAACCTTACTACAACAGTGTGCTGCTCAGTCAAGCACATCACTGAGAATGTGGACAGGCTCCTAGAATGAACAGGAGACGACCCAGTAGTAGTCGTCCACATCGGTACAAACAACATTGGAAGAGACAGGCCAAGATCCCTGCAAAACAAATTCAGAGAGCTAAGAAGGAAATTAAAAGACAAGACCAACACTGTGGTATTTCCTGGGATACTGCCAGTGTAACGAGTATTAATATTAATTTGTATGTGTTTCACCCAAATCCTTCCGTTTGTTTTTATTTTACGTATCCTTTGAGAGTATCGATTGCTCTCTGGTGTATTGCTCTGGCCTGCGGGACAATCCAGTCAGCAGCGCGCGGTTTTTACTCCTCAGTCTGTCTTTGGCTCTACTGAGGAGAGGTATGTGTTTGCGTATGCGCCAATGTACATATAATATAAACTTTTAGAACAAGTGAAACTTTATGTAAATATGTTAGAATGTATTCCAGCATTGTTGTGTTGCTAACGAATTGATTGTGATGAAATAGTAATTTGTTAAGAGTTTTTTTAGCGAGTGTTGCAATGTTAGGCTAGCTAGTTTCAGTACATGCTAGCAGGGTGTCTGTAGCTTCCCACGTGTAAGCACTCGCTCACTTTACTTTTCCTCATGTCAGGTGTGCACTGCGTGCAACATAGAGAAGCTCATCACCATTCATTCCATTGTATTCACTGCATTTATTTCATCTAATTCAGAATAAAAGACCAGAAACCGGCAGCCAGTGTCCAGAGTCCTGTTCATTATCCACACACCAGAACACAACGCAGAATCGTAGTCACACGGGCTACAAGCGCACTGGTCTAGTAGACGTAACTGGCAGTGAAGAGAGACTGGGAGGCAGCCTTGTCTTTCTGTCCGCTCTGAACGTAAGATCCAGTCGACGCCAATCCGTTAATCTGAAAAAAATAATAATAAACCAAAATCAGGAACACACACAGACACACAGACACACACACACAGACACACTCATACACACACACAGAGACAGAGACAAGCAGACACTGACAGGGTGAAAAACCCTCCTCTGTAAAGAAGGGTTTATTTTTGTGATGTATTTTGTGTCCAGGACTTGTTTTGTTCAGGTGTCACAGAATATCTGTTCCCCCAGGAACCAATATTAACCCCCCCCCCCCCCCCCCCCCCCCAGGAACCAATATTTCACCTTGTGAATATTTGTTTCCCCTCCTTAATTTTTTGTAACAGGTCTTTGGTAAATCGATGTTAATAATTTGACTGCGCCACCTTGTGTTTATCGAGGACAAGGACCTCGAGTGGTTGGTTCCCACACAAACTCTTTTATCCAGGAGAAACCAAGCAATCATATACCAAAAATAATCTTTACAAGATTTTATTACCAATTGTTTTAAAAATCTCAAACACATTAACAATAATGTAAACCATATGACAATGCCACCTTCAGTTCACAGTCTATAACAATTGTCTAGTATAGATAGGGATGATACAATAAAACAAACTCTAAATCGATCAGTTTCTTATAGTGCAGTTAATTAAACTAGTTACCACAGATTATATTATTGCAGTTTATATAAAATACTTGGATCTATCAGTTTCATAAAGTCTCTCCGCGTTCCAGCTCCAGTCTGCAGCGCGGAATCTCCTTCACAAGTCCGGCTCTCCCTCTCACAATATTCCTCCGCATTTATAAAGGCAGTAGATGATTGGCAGGGCGGGGAGATCAAGCAGCGAGCCGCTGGCAAGCAGAGCCGTGGAACGGGAGACGCGGTTGCTAAGCAACAGGGAGGGGGGGGGGGTGGATTGGGCAGACAGTCCTTCAGCCAATCGGAGTTTCGCTCGTATAGTTCCATAGAGGAAAGAGAGAAAGTAGTTTAGGGGGGTCCAGTGAAGCAAATCCATCAAACCACACTCGAGATGAGAAATAATAATAAAGAGCTGTACAACAAAACACACATTTATATAAATAAATCAACACACACACACACACATACACACACAATACACATTTATCAAATAATAATATGAGAAACACAATCCACACGTAAATAATAATAATAATAATAATAATAATAATAATAATAATAATAATAATAATAATAATAATAATAATAATAGGACCCTACTACAATCGCACAGTTTCGTTTTTCAAAGCTGGTAAAGGATTTACTCGTGATTCAGGGCAGTACACGTGTTATTAGAGTTACTGTATCCTACTTACAGCGCGTCCACTCAAACAACACGGGGGTAAAAAAAAACATACATTTTAACACGTAGTTACGTGATAATTTCATTGCTCGTAATTACGTGTTCTTTTGTCACGCATTTACGTGATCATTTTTTTAACACGTAGTTCCGTGACGGTTCTCTATATACGTGATTTATTTATTATTTTATTTTTATTTGTATTTATTTTTTTATTTTTTTATTTTTGTAAGGTAGCAATGCGCTTCCTTAATATTTGTAATTACAGAACCGCTTCTGAATGAACTGCGCTGAACCGGGCAGCTGTGAAAGGGAGACATTAAGGGCGCGTTCACGGAGATCATTATGAG
Organism: Acipenser ruthenus; assembly: GCF_902713425.1. Classification (NCBI taxonomy): domain Eukaryota; kingdom Metazoa; phylum Chordata; class Actinopteri; order Acipenseriformes; family Acipenseridae; genus Acipenser; species Acipenser ruthenus. The sequence continues at coordinate 141,736 of NC_081230.1, forward strand.
CGGATTCTGTGCAGAATCTGACCAGTTCATAGAAGATCACTGGATAAACTGGTCAGATTCTGCACAGAATGATCTCCGTGAACGCACCACGAGTCTGTCTTTATTCACTTCAGTGCGCAATTCACTTAGAGCGACTGTATCCGATTGGGGAGCTCTGATTGGCTGGCTGGGTTGAATGTTCCGAACATGCGTCTAGAGCTATCTGGAGTGCAGCCTGACCCTTATAGTAATGATCTACCGGTATACTTGAAAGAATAGATATTTGTAGATATTTCGTTCTTGTGTCTGATTCAAACGTCGATAGATCTACTCGTTATAGTTTTCATGGGTCTGGTTTCTGCACATGAGAGACGAACACAATGCTTGTGTGAACGCACATTTTAATTTAGACGCACGGATGCGACTAGAAATCCCTAAAGGTTGAATATAAACAATAAACGAGATTTATTTATAAAGCTGAAAATTATCAAAGAGAAAACAAAAACCTCGCAGTCGGATCTAAACTCAAAGCTCAATCGCAATGCACTCTGGGAATGTAGTTTATTGGTGTCCACTGCCCACTGTGAATCACACATTAAAAACTACAAATCCCAAACCCGCCAGTTTCACTGAATTATCAACCGACAGTTCAACCAACTGGGGATAAAAGATTAACCCTGGCTTCAGTTTGACAATGTTAAAAAAAAACTCCATGTTGTTCCCGTTTTATCAGGATGCAGGGGAACTGATGGCAGACAGACTGCATTTTAACAGAGAGCCAGGAGTTCAAACATGAAAATATCTTAAACACAGCGCTTCAAAACGACACGCAGTGTGCGGAGAGGCAGCTCAGCGCCTTCTGAGGAGCATGCGAGCAGGCAGCTAAAAACACACAACCCTCCATTTTCATTGTGTTGATGCGCAAGTATTGAACCGCACAAGTGTGTGTAAGAAAGGAAGAAAACAAAGATCTGTAGATATTCAACTTTTGAAGTGCGCGTCTATCTTTTTTTTTTTAATTAGGCGCACATGTGTCTAAAAGATTCCGCGTAGAGCGTCTGTTTCGTGTTTGTTGTTGTGGTTGTTTTGTTTCATTATTGCTGTTACGCATTGGACGCTATTATATGAAATCCCGCTCATAATTGTTGCTCATAGCTGACGGGTGGATCGCGGATCGCGTTGAGATCCCCCACATTGCATCGCAGTGTTTGCTGTTTTGGCCCCCACTGGTTTAGTAAAATACACTTGAGCTTGTTCAGCACACTGTAGCTAATCAAGCTCTTCTTAAAACCTGGAATGGGTGACATTGCTGTGCAATAGGAGACTTATCTCCATCTCTGCAGTCATGGAAATCAATTCTGGGTTTAGAAACCAAGCAGCTTTCTCACAGCAGTTCACATGTGCTGGGTAGTATTAAAAACAGTCACCTCTGATGGGAATACAAGCACTTCCAGCCTCCGCTCCAGAGCCATCATCAGGAACAGATTCACTAACTGCAGGAAGTACAATTCAATCACATCAGGGACTGTAAGAATCTGCTGATATACTGAGCAGCTGCTTTATATTTTGGTATGGATATTTTGGGCAGCAGTGTGGAGTAGTGGTCAGGGCTCTGGTCTCTTGACCAGAGGGTTGTGGGTTCAATCCCCAGTGGAGGACACTGCTGCTGTACCCTTGAGCAAGGTACTTTACCTAAATTGCGCCAGTAAAAACCCAACTGTATAAATGGGTAATTGTATGTAAAAAAAAATGTGATATCTTGTAACAATTGTAAGTCGCCCTGGATAAGGGCGTCTGCTAAGAAATAAATAATAATAATAATAATGGATTCCACCAAATTCACTGTCTAAAACAAGTTGAATGTGAATTTCTGTAAACCCCTTTAATAAAAAGCAGTTTGTCAGGCTGAAACAACCTCAAAATCTGAACTCAAGATTTCTGTTTGAATAGTGAAGTGCCACTCTGGTTGCTGCAAGTGAGGCACCCAGATGCTTGGGTGTTGTGGTTTTGAAATGGTTCCTTCTGCCACCAGTGACACACAAGTCAGGGCAGTTTTCCTCGCGAGGAGTTTGCCGTACTTTTCAGGACTTGCGTTGCTATGCAGTTCTGATTTAGGGGGAAAAAAGCGTCCGTTCCAATGCAGATGAGTCAATTCATAGTCATTTAGGGTACATGTCTGCTTACTAAGTAGAAAAAGAATGACTCTGAATATCGTGAGGACAGCTTAATGCGTTGCCATGCAGATAAAAACATTTAACAAGAGAAATGACGTGTTGTCTGTCACGCGCATTCTGAATCACACCTTGCATTATTTGTATGGTTACCTTTCCAACACACGCGCAACAATTATATAACATATTTTCTACTAAATACAAGTTTTACTACTTAGAATCTATGTGTCAGTGTGTGTGTCTGTCAGTGTGTGTGTGTATGTGTCTGTCTGTATCAGTGCATGTGTCAGTGTGTGTGTGCGACAGTGTGTGTGTGCGTGTGTGTCTGTGTGTGTGCGTCAGCGTGTGTGTGTGTCAGTGTGGGTGTGTGTGTCAATGTGTGTGTTTGTCAGTTCATTCAAACCACAGTGTATAATATTGATGTAGGGAATGCAAAGGAGAGCCCAAGGGTCAAGGAGATTAGAGCAAGGCTGCTTAACAGAGACATTTGAATTGATACACATCTTTGGGCTTAAAGATGTTTACTTGTTTCATTTGTAAAGTACACCACAGAAGTTGTGCATTGCTTTGTCAACATTTTAAGTTCCATCAGGAAGGACATTGCGTTTGAAATGCAGTGATCCTGAGTGTTCCTCCGTTTTTGGCACTTATTCTGACTTTAAGAAGCACTTGGTTCGTGTACATGGTGACTGTGTTACTCCAAATACCATTGACAATGTTGAGACTTTGAGCAATAATGATGTTGAACCTTCATGTTGTCAGTCAGTCGGTACAGACTCTCCTACTACTCAGGTTCCTATTGAGAGGAGGCAATTGCTGGACATGTGTGGGTCTGTTGGAGCTCAGTTACAGGCATTGGGGGTTGCTGAAAGTACTGTTCAATCTATGGTTGGTTCAATGGAAGAACTTGTGAATGACATCCATGCTCAAGCAAGGGAAGCTGTACTAAAAAGTATTTCATCAGAGACTCAAGGTCAAGACCTAGGTGAAAAAGTTGGGGATTGTTTTGATCAGCTTGAAAATCATTTCTCAGTCTTGAACACAGGAGCCAAGCGGCAGAGGTATTTTTAGGAAAAATGGGAAATAATTGAGCCTGTAGAGCATGTTCTTGGAGTGCGGTTTGATGTACGCCGAGATGGAACACCTGGTGTGTGCAGTCAAGCTCCAGTAAATGATACGTTTATTTATGTACCTATCTTAGGAACTCTGAAGTCTATGTTTAAGAACAGTGAAGTGTGTAAAAGTTTCCAGCAGGTAAAAGAACATCAAAAAGGTACTTACAAAGACATTAATGATGGTTCATACTTCAGAAGTCTATTTTCACAACAAGAATATGCTCTACAGATTCAGCTTTACTATGACGATTTTGAAACTGCCAATCCTTTAGGCTCAAAAAAGGGAATACATAAACTTGGCTGTGTTATTTTATTTTAAGAAACCTACCACCAAAATTGAACTCTGTGTTGATGAATATTCATCTTGTTGCTCTCTTTCACTCAGAGGACTTAAAGAAATATGGATTTGATGAAATACTAAAGCCACTTGTAAATGATTTAAAAGTTTTGGAAACCGAAGGAATTCAAATATCCTTTTCAGACACAGTGAATATTGTGTTCTCACCAATTGTAACAAATGGTATGACTTATTATTTGAAGCATTTGATTTGAGATCACCACAAACTGTTTAAGTCTCTGTTTCCAGATAGAAACTTGATTCCCAAACACCACTTCATGATGCATTATCCGAGGTGTGTTTGCAGAATCGGTCCACTTCTACACACATGGTGCATGAGATTTGAAGGGAAACACAACTTCTTCAAAAGGTCTGATAAGAATTTTAAGAACATCACTAAGACTTTAGCAAAGAAACATCAGCATCATTTGGCTGTTCATTGGGAGAATTTTTATTTTCAACGGTTTCAATTTGGTCCCATTAAAATGGAAATGATCAACAGTTTGGAGGGTAGTGATATTTTAACTGAAATATTGCGTTGAAGTTTATACTCTGATGTTCCCACAGCTAGTTGGGTGAAGAACTATGGAAGCGAGTATCACATTGGTATGTTTGTTTGCTCAGGTACAGAAAGTGAAATGCCTGTATTCAAGAAGATCATTAATGTGATTGGAAAAGATGACCAAGCTTTTCTTTTGACCTCGAATGTTGCTACGTTGTGTTTTGATGATCACTTAAATGCATTCAGCATTGAAGAAATAAGTGATGCATTTACTGTGATATGTGTAGAAGACCTGGTTTACCATGACAGACAGTTTTCGTGTGACACAGATGATGAGAGAACACACATTGTCCCATATTGTCACATTGTATGACTTGCATTTTGTTTTTGATGTGTGTAGAAGTGCTGCTTTACCATCGGCCGTACATCAGACTGTTTTTGTATCATACTGATAGAGAACACATTGTCACAAGTTGTGTCATGTTTACCTGTTAAATGTGAGTCAGGGTGATGTCACGTGTTGAATGTGGTGTACATGTTGAGATTAAAAGAAATAACAGCAGATTCTGTGCTGTGTTTATTTTAGTTGTAAGTACACTAAGGTTAAAGGCACAAACACATTGGGGGGGTACAGGGGGTATTATATGGCTGGAATGGTTATAATTCAAGTTTACATCCTATAGTGTGAACTCTATTAGAGTGAAAGTTACAGTGTGAGAGTTGATTTTATATTTACACCCTACAGGGTTGAAAGGTAGAAAACTGGCAGAGAATAAATGTACTCTGATGGAGTTGATTGTTAACACGTTACACTAGTGTAGAGTTAATGCAACAATAACCAGGGTTGGCCACTGTTCATTTTAACTATTTACAGAGTTACAGTAACTCTTAAAAAGCTAACCCTTTCAAAAGTGTAAAATGAACACTGTGTAGAGTGGGGCAGTATAGACACTTTCTGAGTGTTCAATTTAACACGATTAGAGCTGATTTAACACGTGAGAGGGAGAGAGGGGGCGGGGCAGAGAAGGAGGCGGAGACGCTGCTAGGCAACCGGCTCCTGAACATTCCACTCCGCTGAGCAGAGACCGTTAGGATTTAAAAATGCCAAAGTTCCGAGCGGCGTCAGGCGCTTCGTTTAATTAACACACCGTTGCTGACATTTTAATTTTGAAGATAACCATATTTTAAATACTCAAATAGCACTGATAATTCATATGTTAAACTATAACACCACACTACTTAGCACTCCGAGAAATGTAGAAACGATTCATTTGTAAGGAATTAGCTGTGAGATTATTTAGACAAATAATCAGAATTATGGATGCATGGATTTTGAATTAAAATATAGCCGCATGTATGTTTGTTTCATGTCTTTGGACAGGGTGTGTGTGTGTGTGTGTGTGTGTGTGTGTGTGTGTGTGTGGGTGTGTGTGTGTGTGTGTTATCATGAGGTAATATCACCACGTCTTGGGTGCGTTGTGAGGCTCTAGATGAAGTGGTGATATATTCATGAACACAGCTTTAGACCTACAGGACTATACTTATATATCACTACACCCCCTGCTCACAGCTGCGCCTGCGCACTGAAGGGAATAAAGAAAGACTGCATTTCCCAGCGTCGCTCTCTGTGTTGTTTGAGTGGACGCGCTGTAAGTAGGACTCAGTCACTCTAATAACCATATTTTGATCCAAAAGAACTAGTACTTCTATAGCAATAAATACAGTAGTTTTAGGCTTTCTTTGAAAATGAATTAATCTGGAGTTAAGAATCGTACATCTTTTACCAGAAACATTTAGTTTTACATTAAATGGATTTCATATTAGAGTGAAGCTATGGTCGCATTGCTGAGTAAGGAATGACCATAAAACAAGGCACATGCTAATTCTGAGGACACACTCGTTTTAGGTGTTAACCCTATTATTTGCAGCAGCAGCGATGCGATTTTAAAGCTTTTCACCATTTTTCAACTTTTTTTTTAATTAATACAAAAATGCAGTTTCTGCTCAATTTGTAATAATGCAGTACTTGTTATATGATCCTGACAGTAATCATAATATAATCAGAGCCTTCTGAGGACACAGACGCCGTTACCCACAGCGACTTACAATCGTAAACAAAAATACATTTCAAGAATCACAGTACAAGTATTCATACATATAAGAGCAAGATAAAATGCAATGACTTCAGTTCTAAAAAGTACAAGTATATGACAAAATACGATTCAGTAATCAGAGCAGATAACAGTGTCAGTGATAGTTACATCAGGATAGGATTAAACGCAAAATACTACAGATTGAATAACACTTGTGCAGATTACAGTACAGTAAATGCAGTAGAATAAGGAGCAGATAAGAGCAAGTAAAGCACATTAAGGAAGAGTGATAAAGTGTCCACAGGGAAAATAGGAGTTCTACAGGTGCTGTCTGAAGAGGGGAGTCTTGAGGTATAGAAGTACCAGTTCTTTTGGATCAAAATACGGTTACTGACAGGCTAGTGGACTGAGGCAGTACTGAAACTTTCAGTTCATTATTATGAAAACAATAAATAAAAAATGGGTGTATACTACAGAGTGTCAAGTGTTTTAAAAAAATACTATTTGCAAAATAGTATTTACTCATTTCTATTTAAAATACATGTCTGGCAACCTATTTTCTATTTGTATTTTAAATAAATATGGAGACCAATGTTTTCTATTTAAGGAGTTTCCGAGACTATTTTGCCCATCCTTGGCATTCAGCTGTTAACTGTAAGGTTGGTTTCCAGCCAGATTGCATTTCCGGGCAGCCTTCTCAATAGAGTCCAAGCTTCCGATTTCATTTGCAGTCATGAAGGGTGCGGTGGCCAAGTGGTAAGGCGTCGGTCTCGTAAACCGAAGATCACGGGTTCAATCCCCGTCCGTACCTTGTTGCTGTCTTTAAAACACTATTTGTTACTTGTTCAGCTGAAATGAAAAATTATATAATGCAACTTGTATTTTAATTTAAATTAAAAATGGGGGTATTCGGATTTGAACCGGGGATCTCTTGATCAGCAGTCAAATGCTCTACCACTGAGCTATACCCCGACTCCAACAACACCATTTTCTACGAAGCACAACCAATAGTACTCAAAGAAATGAAAGAAGTTATTTACAAACCGCTAACCAAGATCATGCAACAGTCTCTTGACACAGGGGTTGTACCGACAGACTGGAAAATAGCAAACGTAATACCGATCCACAAAAAGGGAGACAAAACCGAACCAGGTAACTACAGACCAGTAAGCCTGACTTTCTATTATATGTAAACTTATGGAAACTATAATAAGATCTAAAATGGAAAATTACCTATATGGTAACAAATCCTGGGAGACAGCCAGCATGGTTTTAGGAAAGGGAGATCATGTCTAACTAACCTGTTTGAATTTTTTGAGGATGCAACATTGAAAATGGATAATTGCAAAGCATACAACATGGTTTATTTAGATTTCCAGAAAGCTTTTGACAAAGTCCCGCATAAAAGATTAATTCTCAAACTGAACGCAGTAGGGATTCAAGGAAATGCACGCACATGGATTAGGGAGTGGCTAACAGGTAGAAAACAGAAAGTACTGATTAGAGGAGAAACCTCGAAATGGAGCGAGGTAACCAGTGGTGTACCACAGGGATCAGTATTAGGTCCTCTGCTATTCCTAATCTACATTAATGATTTAGATTCTGGTGTAGTAAGCAAACTCGTTAAATTTGCAGAAGACACAAAAATAGGAGGAATGGCAAACACTGTTGCAGCAGCAAAGATTATTCAAATGATCTAGACAGCATTCAGAACTGGGCAGACACATATCAAATGAAATTTAATAGAGAAAAGTGTAAAGTATTGCATGCGGGCAATAAAAATGTGCATTATAAATATCATATGGGAGATACTGAAATTGAAGAAGGGAACTATGAAAAAGACCTAGGAGTTTATGTTGACTCAGAAATGTCTTCATCTAGACAATGTGGAGAAGCTATAAAAAAGGCCAACAAGATGCTCTGGTATATTGTAGATAAATATATTTCTCATAAAAACTCTGGAGGCACGACAACAGGAGATGTGGTAGTTTCTTCCTTATCTAATTCATGAAATGATTCAGCAAAATGTGTTGCAAGGACTTCATACAAGCACATCAGTTCTGTTTTTGAAAGATAACACGATAGAAGGTTACAAAACCAGTAGTTTCACTTTTGTATTGCCAGTACTGTAACAAACAAAACAGTGTCAACTGTTTTAATCAGTGTAGTGCCCTCCCACTTGCTCATCTTAATGACAGGTTGTAAATGATGAGATAGTTAACATTTCCTGAAACTACCACATCTCCTGTTGTTGTGCCTCCAGAGTTTCTATGAGAAATATATTTATCTACTAATGTTGATTTATTTGATCTCCTGGAGTTCTGTATTGCACATGCATGGTACACTGAATATGGTAAGTTGTGTTTGGTAGATTGTTTGTTGACAGATTCAAATCCTTGATCAAACATATGCATTTTAAACGTGGTAATGTTTCTATATGGATGATTGCCGTACATTGCTGTTTGCACTTCCACTCCTCAGAATGTATATATTTGTCTTACATTGTGGTAACCATTCTGAATTTTTGTTTTCAGTACTTACAGGCAGAACTTATTAGAAGAATGTATAACCAATGTGAGTATATTTTAATTTAATGCAACAATAGTTGTACCACATAGATAAGACTAATAAAAAGATTATTTTTGACATGCCTTCTGCAATTCCCTTTACAAATAATTTGCCCCACATTCAATCAATTTTACCTTTTTTCCAGATAAGTTCCATCATTTCTTTTCAGTATGCTTTGGTTTTGGTTGTGGATTAGTAAGCTACAGGCCTTATTACTGTAAGTAACCTTAATACTGCTTTATGGTTTAATAAAGTCTCACAGCGTTGCCACATACTTCATTTCCAAACTAACATAAAAAGCAACAGATTTCAGGATGAAGGAATTGTGGTTATTTTTAGGTTAATCTTACTATTGTTAAAAAGTAAAATAAACATGAGGCAGGGTTAGAGTTTGATGTTTTGTTTTTAGCACCTGTAGAGCAGAATCTTATTCCAGAAATGATGACAACATTTGTGTTTTTCAGCCCTTACTATGCCTATAGTCCTGACTGTGTTTTTCACTTTGGTCTTTGAATTGGTTGGTATGTCCTTAGGTAAGTAGTTGTCTTTTTTGCTTCAACTCAATTCAGTAAAACCACACTCATAATAATGAACTCACTCAGTGCTGCTTTATATTAGGCCTTCCAGCCCACACATCAAGATGCAAAGGAAAAGCATACAACAGAAGTGGTGAATGGATACAGTTTTCTTTTCAATATATATCAATCACTTGTAATGTTTCACTGTTATGTATATATTTTTCTTTTGGTGTGTGTTCCCTGTAGATGCATATTTTGGTTTATGTATTGCCCTTGGTGTTGCACTTCTTAACCTTGATACAAATTATGGTAAGTGGTACATTTTCTCTTGTTTCTTTGTCAAATTTCGAGTCAGTGAGTTTCATGCAATTATCTCTGAAGCATGTACACTGAAAAGCTGAGTAAATCAGAACGGTCAAATCCGTTAGGTTTGGGTAAGCCCTGCTGTGTGGCTAGTTTAAATTTATAAATATTGTTTCTGGATACATACAGTGTAGTTTAAAAAACAAACATAATATAACATTGATATTATGCATAACATATATATATATATGAATGAATGTTTCCACCCCAGTTTACACCTTGTCCTACGGATCCGGTATAATGGCATTTGCTGTGAGAGGAGCTAAACAAAAATACAATTCCCTCTGGTAAGAAAAGACCCATCTCCTACTTCTGAAGCTTCTCAAGTGCAATTTCTGAATATATATAAAGTATGCAGTTAATACACCTTTGACAACTTAACTACCTCATTTTTTTAGGAAAGAATGGTCATCTCATTAACCCATGATGAATGGTAATGGAATACAATTATGATAACTTCAAGTTATTTATTAAATAATTATTATTTTCAAATCAAAGAGCTTGTGATTTTCTCACAGAAATGTTTTTTTTTCCATCCGCAGGTTCATCAAGATGTAATCAAGTCTGTTGTATTAATCATCTTCTGAAGCTGCCACAGGATTCAATCAAACAGCAACATTTGAAAAATCGAATTGGATTATATTTTTGGTCTTTAAAATTCTTTCATCTAAATTTTCATCCTGTAAATATATTTAAAAAGTAAATACCTCTTTTTTTTATTGTGCTGAGAAAACAAAAGTGAAACTATTCAGAGAGTGCTTGGGACTTTCCAGTTGGCACTGTGTGGAAAGACCCATGCACTCAGTGAATAGTTTTGCTTTTGTAGGCCTATTCTCAGTACAATTAACACATTAAAAACTTCTTTATAGGATTATTGCATTTCCAGTATGCAACAAGTGAGGTTAAAGAGGTAACCCTGCAGCTCTCTAATGTTGTGTTTTTATCTGTGTAAATAATAAATCATTCATGTGCAAATTCACATTAATATAGATATAGCAGTGTGGAGTAGTGGTTAGGGCTCTGGACTCTTGATCGGAAGGTTGTGGGTTCAATCCCCAGTGGGTGGACACTGCTGTTGTACCCTTGAGCAAGGTACTTTACCTAGATTGCTCCAGTAAAAAAAACCCAACTGTATAAATGGATAATTGTATGTAAAATAATGTGATATCTTGTAACAATTGTAAGTCACCCTGGATGAGGGTGTCTGCTAAGATATAAATAATATATATTTTCTTTGGTGTTATATGTTCCTCAGTATGTAATCCAGACTTTAATAATCCTCCCCAACACTTGAATTCTTATTCAAAGATCTTTTGTTAGCTCCTTGTTGCTCATGGTTGTCTCTGCACACTAACATACACTATGCAACAAAGAAACCTTCAGGGGAATCCTACAGGAACAGCTGATTTTATTTTAATCTAATCAGAATCACTTCAGTTGATCTCAGGTGAAGGCAAATTATCTTTGTGCATGATTTGAGACGTGATTGCTTAAATCTGAACACAATTACAACCCCCATTATGAGGGGTGTGTACACTTATCCAACCAAGGTGTTTTAGTTTTCCATTTGTAATTCATTGTCAGAAATGTGTGGCCTTTTGCTTTTACTGTGATTTTGTAGGTTACCATGTCCAAATGAAAGTGAAAAAAAGTCTGATTTTCATTTCAGGCCTCAAGGCAACAAACACTAGAAATTTTGAAAGGGTGTGTAGACTTTTGATATCCACTGTGTGTATATATATATATATATATATATATATATATATATATATACAGTATAAACTGTGCTTTATGTCATTCTGTATGGAATTTAAAGGCTTTGAGTGTAATATGACCAATTAAACTCTCCTATGAAATGCCCAGTAACTATTGTTCTTGACTCCTCTGAAGTATGTACATGTGCTCCCAATTTGAAAAATAGAAAAATGGTGCTGGTTTGAAAGCTATTTAAAATTCTCTAAAACTGATTTTAAATGTAATTTCTATTATAAATAATATTTGTAATTTCATTTTATATTAAAAGGCACTGCATATCAACAGGACACTCAGTACTGCATCTCCAGCCTCGCCTCAGCCCTTGTTCGCTATATTTTTAAAATACCTCTTCATAGTCGTGCATACCGATAAATCATCTCTTGATCACTCGTTTTATCACCAAACTCCTCAATAATGCGATCCAAGTCATTATTTTATTACTACAACATCTCAAAAAGCTCGGCAGATGTCTGTGATGTTCTTTGCGCGCTGGATGCAGAAGCAGCTGTCTTGTTTGTTTATGTCCGTGTTATCTATGTGGTGCCGGGTCTATCAGTATTCATGAGATACTTCCTTTATTCTGGTCTCACTCGGCAATTGAATGGTTTTCTCGGCTTTATCCAGAGAAAGAATGACTAGAGACCTGTTTTTGTGTCTTTGTTGATGTCGGACAGGGAAAATTGCGATGTCGGACCAGGTCCGACATAGGACCGCAATGGGTTAAAAATAAATGTGTTAACAATTCAAATTGAACTGATACTGTTCTAAGGTTGGTGTTGAATAAAAAAAAATAACTGAGCGTTTGTGTAATTCGTAATTTCATTGGATGAAGAGCTCCATACAGAGCATTGTGGGGATTGGAGTTATGCACTGGAGATGACCTCATAATCAAAAGGAATAGAAAAAAAAGTAAAAAAATAACCAAAGGCCACATTTACCCGCAAGATACTTTCAAAACAAGACAAATTTGCCTTGAAAACCGCTAATCTGACTGCACTGATCAAGGGGGAGTAGCCTAAAAATCGCTTAGGTGAATTCGTGTAATTTGTTTTAGAAAAACTCAGTATTTTAATTGTCATTCCAGTACTTTTTAGATGTAGGACTACCCCACTGTATGTCAGGTTGGTGGTGCCACCAGCATATTTGACTTCAGCCTTGCATAAACAACATATTGCCATATTTGATGCTATACAGCCGTCTGTGACAGAGTGGTTGCCGTGCGCAGGTGTGGTGACGTCACGGACCAGGAGCACAAAACAATGAATGGCGGGTGAAAACTGAAATTATTAAATAATAAAACAAACAAAAGATTTAAACAAACACAAAACAAAAGGGCATGTTGGCCAAACAAATCTAAATCAAATAAACACACCACAGATACGAGTACCTTCAGGATGGTTCACAGTAAGTAGCAATCGTTTCTTTTTATTTTCCACAGACTTGCAGCTCTCCTCTGACCCTCTCCCCTGAGCGCAGACAGCTGCAGGCTTTTATATTTTGGCCGAGGGGTTAAACTAGCTGTTAATTACCCCTCAGCCATAGTCTGCACAAGTTTAATGAAGATGCGTGACTGTCAGCTGGTTAAATAAATCAGTTGCTGATCAGCCACGCATCCTCACAAGGTTTTTAAAATATTTATGTAGCGGGTTACTACACGGCTTAAATTGTTCGAACAGTCCTGTGACCAAAAAACGACTGTCACTTTGTGTTTAAAGAGGGCAAGGTCCTCTTGTAAACCTTAAAGTTCACTTTAGAATTCAAAATACTGAGGTTCTTTAATTGGGTAATTTTCAGCATGGTGCACCATGCAAGGAGGCAGAGACACTACTGAAGTTTCAAATATAGTTTTATTTTTAAATAGCAAGTGGTAAAAACACAGGAATATTATTGTGCACAATTGTACAATAAATTAAATGGGTTACTAAAGTTAGAATAAATGTACTAATTGCAGACACAGCAATGCTATCAAACGCTCAAGATTCAACCAATTAACAGAGCTCTTAATGGATTTACAAATATTCAGTCTTAACTCAATCGGTGTGTCAAGGCAATATTGTATTAACAGTATTCAATACAACCTTCATTACTGGAGAGGAGAAATCTTCAAGCAGCAACTACAAAACCAAATCCACAAGAAAACAAAAGATGAAACTCAATACAGTAATATTACACAGATCACAGTGAAACCAAATACAATAATATTACACAGATCAGTGAAACTCAATACAATAATATTACACAGATCACAGTGAAACTCAATACAATAATATTACACAGATCACAGTGAAACTCAATACAATAATATTACACAGATCACAGTGAAACTCAATACAATAATATTACACAGATCACAGTGAAACTCAATACAATAATATTACACAGATCACAGTGAAACTCAATACAATAATATTACACAGATCATAGTGAAACTCAATACAATAATATTACACAAACCTCAGTGAAATGAAATACAACAATATTACACAAATCACAAGTAGTATTCAAATCAAAAAGATCAATTCCAAACGTGCAAACCACCACTCACGTTTACCCGATCCTTTACAAGTAGCTAGTATAGAGTATAGAATATCAATATCAGTGGTGTATATCAGTTTTGCAGGTAACCTTTATCCTTAAATAGATTAAGAAAAACCCAGTGGTTTAGAAACAGCAATTATTTAGAGAACATCCTTTTGGAAGTTTAATACCTGTTATAAATCTATTGCACAATATCCACAATACCTCCACAGCGTCACAATATCTAAATCTATTAGTTTAAAATGCAAAAAAGGCAGTAGCATAGATACATATTAGTATTAGTATACCAAGGGGGGGTGGTACCTTTTAAACTGTCTACCATACAGACTAAAACAATTCAAAAGCAAACCATAGCATACAGTACAAAGCAGTGCAGACCTGCAATCACTAAGCGCTGTGCAGAGCGGAGAGTGAGCAGTACTATATAACAAATAAACAAAACATTCAACACTCGCCTCGCAAGACAAGGCTTACCACTACCGGGAACCAAACAGCGAAAACTCAGATGCGGTGCTGCAGCTCACAGGACGCTACTCAGCTGGATGCCAGCTTAGAAAAGCTTGCTTTCAGCACGAAAAAGATCAATAAGAAAACCGACCAAAACAACTACGATGCTCGCTCTCAGCTCTCAGCTCTCAGCTCTCAGCTCTCCGCTCTCACAGTGTGTTCCCCTTCTCTCTGCTAGTTTCCTTCCCCATTTTTAAATGCCACGGGTGCGTATAGGCTTCCTGAAGTTGAACCAATAGCAGGACAGCATCAGCGGTTGCCGAGGTGACAGGTACGCAGACTAATCAAGCACAGGCAGGCAGCATGAAAGCAGATTGCAAGGCTGGGTTAGAGAGACAGGACAACGCTGCAGAAATCCATAACATCAGCACCTGAATGACAGTAAGAGAAGCAAAGAAAAAAACACACACGCCTACCATGCCAATTGGCCTCTTAATTATACATATGAAAGCAGCGATTTTAATGCATGCAAAAATATACAGCCCTACCTAAAAACCTACCTACCTACATATGAGCCCCAAGTAAGATATTAATTTAGCTTTTCAGTCCTATTACTGAGTGTACAGTTAGGAATTGGTTAAACAAACCGGTACTGAACAATTGTAAACACTGGTTTCCCAGATGGGGGGGATCTTTACATCCGCGAAACCGGAAGTTCTATTGTTTGAGCTGCTTGCTGAAAAAGACGAGAAAACAGGAGGAATAGAAGATAAAGAAAGAAAGAAAGAGAAAGAGAGCGGTGAGTTATTGGAATTGAATTCACTGCAGCCGCTGGGAACCCCGTGTGTGGTTCGGGGGTGTGTAATGTGTTCATATTATATAGAGGACCGGGAGTTTGATGCGAGACTCGAGCAGACACAGCAGCGCATTCATTATTATTAAACCTGCTCGCAGACTCTCCGGCGCCGGCACTCTGAGCGCTCTTTGAAACAGACTGAGTTCGGATCGGATTTATATTCATGTTGGGTTAATCAGAGATGAGTATCGGCGGCTCGTCTGTAGTACTGCAGGAGATTTGAATCGCACAGGAGATTTGAATCGCACAGGAGATTTGAATTGCACAGGAGATTTGAATTGTACAGGAGATTTGAATCGCACATGAGATTTGACTTGTACAGGAGATTTGACTTGTACAGGAGATTTGAATTGCACAGGAGATTTGAATTGTACATGAGATTTGAATCGTACAGGAGATTTGAATAGCCCAGGAGATTTGAATTGCACAGGAGATTTGAATTGTACAGGAGATTTGACTTGTACAGGAGATTTGAATCGTACAGGAGATTTGAATCACACAGGAGATTTAAATCGCACAGGAGATTTGAATTGTACAGGAGATTTGACTTGTACAGGAGATTTGAATTGTACAGGAGATTTGAATTGTACAGGAGATTTGAATTGCACAGGAGATTTGAATTGTACAGGAGATTTGACTTGTACAGGAGATTTGAATCGTACAGGAGATTTGAATCGTACAGGAGATTTGAATCACACAGGAGATTTAAATCGCACAGGAGATTTGAATTGTACAGGAGATTTGAATTGTACAGGAGATTTGAATTGTACAGGAGATTTGAATTGCACAGGAGATTTGAATTGTACATGAGATTTGAATTGTACAGGAGATTTGAATTGTACAGGAGATTTGAATCGCACAGGAGATTTGAATTGTACAGGAGATTTGACTCGTACAGGAGATTTGAATCGCACAGGAGATTTGAATCGTACAGGAGATTTGAATCGTACAGGAGATTTGAATCGCACAGGAGATTTGAATCGTACAGGAGATTTGAATCGTACAGGAGATTTGAATTGTACAGGAGATTTGAATCGCACAGGAGATTTGAATAGCACAGGAGATTTGAATTGTACAGGAGATTTGAATTGTACAGGAGATTTCAATTGTACAGGAGATTTGAATCGCACTCGGACGCAGAGTGGTTTTTAACACTAGAACCACCATGTGCTTCAATTTGACGTTTTGAGGTAATATGTAAATAACTCTGTTTGTGAATCCCATGCACATGTTCATTCTTGACTTTTCCTAAATATATGTATTAGATGTCCTAAAATAACAATTTTAAAAGCACTTACTACCTAGAAATGCCAGAGGCGTCATTTTGATGCATATTGGAATACATTGTTTTGTTTTTGTATAGCCTAAAATACAGTCAACCCTCTTTATACCGCGTGGTAAGGGCCATGGGCAAAACTGGGCAATAAGCGAGGGTGGCGTTATAGTGAGAGTCAACCAAAAAAAAAAATAACACAACCTTCTATGTTTGCAATAAATTCAAACGTTTTATTTTTTTAGTTATACAATTACAGTATCTCCAGGCCATTTTAATAAAACATTAATCTTTTTAAAACTACAGTGCTACTTCTAAACACAACAGCAGGTCTACTGGTGATGTTTGATCATCTTTTCCCATCTGTATGAAACATACACGGTTACTTTAGAGGAACAGTTTATACTTAAAATAAAAATAAAGTGTCAAATCACCCAAACAACAATTCCAGAAAAACAAAAAAAGCATTCGGTAGAGTTGATCAAATAAATAAGCGTTGATTGATCCACTTATTGTTCAATTTTCACCATTTTCTGTTCTTACTACAGTAGAGAGAGCCATGTTACAGCAACACGAGAAAAAAACAAAAAATAAGTCACTCTTAGTAAATAGTATTATTAAGGAGTAAATGATAAATTAGAAATAACAAGTTTGAACGGGTGACGGAGCAACGGATTTGCGATAACTAAGTAAATGAATACATAAATTCAGTTAAGTTTTCTTAATGGGGGGGGGGGGGGGGGTGTTGTTGAAGGTTTTTTTTTTTTTTTCAGGTACCTTTCATTTTTTTGAATATACACCAAAATAATTCCACAGAATAGAACTCTCACAAAACAGCAGTTGCTTTTTTATACAACTCAACTCACAACAGAGACGGACAGCCCATCAGCGTAACGTCCACAAAATGATCCAAATAAACATGCAAAAACGTTTTATACAAGCGTCATCGCTGGGCTTCTGGGTAGTGTAGTTTTCAAAGCAATCCATTATTTTTTATAGCACAATAACAGCAGTAAAGACTGTTTGTGCAGTTTTTATTTTATATAAAGTTGCAGTTGCAAAGCAGAATTCCATTCCCAAAATGCCAATTCCGTTCCCAATGCCTAATTCTGCGTTTCCGCAGACCCCTGACCAATTCTCTCCTATTACTGAATTACAAATGCTACATTGAAATTTCGTTCTGTTTGATATTTTATTTTAAAACACTGAAACTCAAAATCAATTATTATAAGGTGACATTGGTTTTATGTTGGGAAATATTTTAAAGAAAAATAAAAAACTGAAATATCTTGCATAAGTATTCAAACCTTGTGCTGTGGAAGCTCCCAGTTTACACCGATGAAAGAAATTGCAGTAATGAGGACACAATTACCTTACCATTGGCCTCCACTTGTGAACCATTAAAGTTGCTGTCACATTTTCTGGATAAAAACCCCACTGTTGAAGGATCATTGGTCAGGCTGTGAATCTGAAGGAAAATGAAGACCAAAGAGCATTCTACAGAAGTTAGAGATAAAGTAATACAAATGCATAGATTAGGAAAAGGGTACAAAATAATATCCAAGTGTTTGGATAATCTAGTGAGCACAGCTGGATCAATAATCAGGAAGTGGAAGCTGTATCACACCACCCAGGCACTGCCAAGAAAAGGCCGTCCCTCAAAACTCAGCACTCAAACAAGAAGGAGACTTGTGAGAGAAGCCACAGAGAGGCCAACATTCACTTTGAAGGAGCTACAGAGTTCAGTGGCTGGGAGTGGAGTAATGGTGCACCAGTCAACCATATCAAGAGCTCTGCATAACACTGGCCTGTATGGGAGGGTGGCAAGAAAGAAGCCGTTACTCAAAAAGTACCATCTGAAAGCACGTCTGGAGTTTGCCAGAAAGCATGAGAGTGACCCAGCTGCAATGTGCGAAAAGGTTTTGTGGTCAGATGAGACCAAGATAGAGCTTTTTGGCCAAAACTCAAAGCGCTATGTGTGGCGCAAACCTAACACTGCCCATGCCTCAAGACACACCATCCCTACAGTGAAGTATGGTGGTGGCAGCATCATGCTGTGAGGATGCTTCTCATCAGCAGGGACTGAGAATGGATGGAGCAAAATACAGGGAAATACTGCAAGAGAACCTGCTTCAGTCCACTAAAAAACTGAAGCTTGGGAGGAAATTCACCTTTCAGCAAGACAATGATCCCAAGCACAAGGCCAAAGCAACATTGGAGTGGCTCAAGAACAAAAAAGTGAATGTCCTACAGTGGCCCAGTCAAAGTCCTGATCTCAATCTGTGGCACTATTTGAAAATTGCGGTCCACAAGCGTCGTGCAACCAACCTGAAAAACCTGGAGCAAATCTGCCAAGAAGAATGGGCCAAAATCACTACGACACTGTGTGCAAAGCTGGTACATACTTACCCCAAAAGACTTAAAGCTGTTATTGCAGTGAAAGGTGGCTCTACCAGATATTAATGTGTGGGGGTTAAATACTTATGCTAGCTAGCAAGATATTTCAGTTTTTTATTTTTCTTAAAAATATTTCCCCAATATATATATATATATATATATAGTACCAGTCAAAAGTTTGAGTACACCTGCTTGAAACCAGGTTTTTAATGATTATCTATGCTTTTAACTGTATAAACGTGTCTATAAACACTTACTATTTCATTACATAATACATGTACTTATATAAGCTGATAATCATAAGTGAATTGCATTCAAAAATGTTATTTTTAAATGAAAATGTAAATCTTGTCAATTTCAATGAAATGGTCCCCCAAAGCAAGGGGATTTCAGTCTGAAGCCCAAATCAGTTAAAAGTCTGAAATGTGTAACTTGTTAACCGAATGCCTCGTGTTGTGAAGCTTTTATTTAGGTAAAGGGCGGCTATTTTTAGGAATCCAAGATTTAGAGACAATTTTCAATTTTCTTGAACATTGCTTTGATACTCCTTATGTTTTCTTTTGTATATTGTATTCATTTTCAAGTATTTACAAGTATTTTCTCTGGTATATATATATATATATATATATATATATATACAGTACTGTGCAAAAGTTTTAGGCAGGTGTGAAAAAATGCTGTAAAGTAAGAATGCTTTCAAAAATAGACATGTTAATAGATTATATTTATCAATTAACTAAATGCAAAGTGAGTGAACAGAAGAAAAATCTACATCAAATCAATATTTGGTGTGACCACCCTTTGCCTTCAAAACAGCATCAATTCTTCTAGGTACACTTGCACAAAGTCAGGGATTTTGTAGGCATATAGTCAGGTGTATGATTAAACAATTATACCAAACAGGTGCTAATGATCATCAATTCAATATGTAGGTTGAAACAGAATCATTAACTGAAACAGAAACAGCTGTGTAGGAGGAATAAAACCGGGTGAGGAACAGCCAAACTCAGCTAACAAGGTGAGGTTGCTGAAGACAGCTTACAAGACACAAGGTAGTTATACTGCATCAGCAAGGTCTCTCCCAGGCAGAAATTTCAAGGCAGACAGGGGTTTCCAGATGTGCTGTCCAAGCTCTTTTGAAGAAGCACAAAGAAACGGGCAACGTTGAGGACCGTAGACGCAGTGGTCAGCCAAGGAAACTTACTGCAGCAGATGAAAGACACATCATGCTTAGTTCCCTTCGCAATCGGAAGATGTCCAGCAGTGCCATCAGCTCAGAATTGGCAGAAAACAGTGGGACCCTGGTACACCCATCTACTGTCCAGAGAAGTCTGGTCAGAAGTGGCCTTCATGGAAGACTTGCGGCCAAAAAGCCATACCTCCGACGTGGAAACAAGGCCAAGCGACTCAACTATGCACAAGAACACAGGAACTGGGGTGCAGAAAAATGGCAGCAGGTGCTCTGGACTGATGAGTCAGAATTTGAAATATTTGGCTGTAGCAGAAGGCAGTTTGTTTGCCGAAGGGCTGGACAGCAGTACACGAATGAGTGTCTGCAGGCAACAGTGAAGCATGGTGGAGGTTCCTTGCAAGTTTGGGGCTGCATTTCTGCAAATGGAGTTGGGAATTTGGTCAGAATTAATGGTCTCCTCAATGCTGAGAAGTACAGGCAGATACTTATCCATCATGCAATACCATCAGGGAGGCATCTGATTGGCCCCAAATTTATTCTGTAGCATGACAACGACCCAAAACATACAGCGAAAGTCATTAAGAACTATCTTCAACGTAAAGAAGAACAAGGAGTCCTGGAAGTGATGGTATGGCCCCCACAGAGCCCTGATCTCAACATCATCGAGTCTGTCTGGGATTACATGAAGAGAGAGAAGCAACTGAGGCTGCCTAAATCCACAGAAGAACTGTGGTTAGTTCTCCAAGATGTTTGGGCCAACCTACCTGCCGAGTTCCTTCAAAAACTGTGTGCAAGTGTACCTGGAAGAATTGATGCTGTTTTGAAGGCAAAGGGTGGTCACACCAAATATTGATTTGATGTAGATTTTTCTTCTGTTCACTCACTTTGCATTTTGTTAATTGATAAATATAAACTATTAACATGCCTATTTTTGAAAGCATTCTTACTTTACAGCATTTTTTCACACCTGCCTAAAACTTTTGCACAGTACTGTATATGTATATATATATATATATATATATATATATATATATATATATATATATAGTTCTGGAAAAAATTGAGACCACTGCAATATTATCAGTTTCTCTGGTTTTACTATTTATAGGTATGTGTTTGGGTAAAATGAACATTTTTGTTTTATTCTATAAACTACTGACAACATTTCTCCCAAATTCCAAATAAAAATATTGTCATTTAGAGCATTTATTTGCAGAAAATGACAACTGGACAAAAAAGATGCAGTGTTGTCAGATCTCGAATAATGCAAAGAAAATAAGTTCATATTCATTTTTAAACAACACAATACTAATGTTTTAACTTAGGAAGAGTTCAGAAATCAATATTTGGTGGAATAACCCTGATTTTCAAGCACAGCTTTCATGCGTCTTGGCATGCTCTCCACCAGTCTTTCACATTGATGTTGGGTGACTTTATGCCACTCCGGACGCAAAACTTCAAGCAGCTCGGCTTTGTTTGATGGCTTGTGACCATCCATCTTCCTCTTGATCACATTCCAGAGGTTTTCAATGGGGTTCAGGTCTGGAGATTGGGCTGGCCATGACAGGGTCTTGATCTGGTGGTCCTCCATCCACACCTTGATTGACCTGGCTGTGTGGCATGGAGCATTGTCCTGCTGGAAAAAACAATCCTCAGAGTTGGGGAACATTGTCAGAGCAGAAGGAAGCAAGTTTTCTTCCAGGACAACCTTGTACTTGGCTTGATTCATACATCCTTCACAAAGACAAATCTGCCCGATTCCAGCCTTGCTGAAGCACCCCCAGATGAGTCCAATTTTCAGCTTTGCCCAACACCTGGTCGTCTAATGGTTAGATGGAGACCTGGAGAGGCCTACAAGCCACAGTGTCTCGCACCCACTGTGAAATGTGGTGGAGGATCGGTGATGATCTGGGGGTGCTTCAGCAAGGCTGGAATCGGGCAGCTTTGGCATGAATCAAGCCAAGTACAAGGTTGACCTGGCCAGCCCAATCTCCAGGCCTGAACCCCATTGAAAACCTCTGGAATGTGATGAAGAGGAAGATGGATGGTCAGAAGCCATCGAACAAAGCCGAGCTGCTTGAATTTTTGCGCCAGGAGTGGCGAACCTGGGGAAAGTGTCCTGTGCTCAAGTGTAAACGGGGGATCAAATGAGAAGAATTTTTTGAATCGTGAATCGAACCTAAGCCCATTCAGGTTAGAGTTGTTAAGTGTAAACACACCGATAGAGAACAGATCGTAATACTTCATTTCATTTTCTGTTTTCAGGACTGCCTTATCCTGGTGAAAACCAAGGAACAACGATGGACTGTGTTTACATTAAACAGGAGGAGGTTCTGGAATTAGTCCCTATCTGCATTAAACAGGAGATGCCTGAACTGGAGCCTGTCCACATTAAAGAAGAGACTGAACTGGAGCCTGTCCACATTAAAAAGGAAAAGACTGAACTGGAGCCTGTCCACATGAAAGAAGAAGAGACTGAACTAGAGCCTGTCCACATGAAAGAAGAAGAGACTGAACTGGAGCCTGTCCACATGAAAGAAGAAGAGACTGAACTGGAGCCTGTCCACATTAAACAAGAAGAGACTGAACTGGAGCCTGTCCACATGAAAGAAGAGACTGAACTGGAGCCTGTCCACATTAAAGAGGAAGAGACTGAACTGCAGCCTGTCCACATGAAAGAAGAGACTGAACTGGAGCCTGTCCACATTGAAGAGGAGTCTGTTGACTTGTTTAAGGATTCAGAAAACATATACCAGCCAAGGATATCACATCAGTATACTGAATGTAGGAAGAGCTTCATTCGGTTAGGAAGCCTAAAAGCACACCAGCAAATTCACACTGGAGAGAAGCCTTATCACTGTAGTGAATGTGGGGAGAGCTTCACTCAGTTAGGAAGCCTAAAAACACACCACCGAATTCACACTGGAGAGAAGCCTTATCACTGTGCTGAATGTGGGGAGAGTTTCAGTCGGGCAGGAACCCTACAAAGACACCAGCGAATTCACACTGGAGAGAAGCCGTATCACTGTAGTGAATGTGGGGAGAGCTTCAGTCAGTTAGGAAGTCTAAAAGTACACCAGCGAATTCACACTGGAGAGAAGCCGAATCACTGTCATGAATGTATGGAGAGCTTCAGTCAGTTAGGAAACCTAAAAAGACACCAACGAATTCACACTGGAGAGAAACCGTATCACTGTTTTGAATGTGGGAAAAGCTTCACTGACAAAGGAACACTAAACAAACACCAGCGAATTCACACTGGAGAGAAGCCGTATCACTGTGCTGAATGCGGAGAGAGCTTCGGTCGCTTAGGCAGCCTAAAGAAACACCAGAGAATTCACGCCGGAGCCAGCCTCCCCCCCTCCCAGTCCCTCACCTCTCCATCCTGCTTGTTTGTGTGTGTGGAGAGCTGTCTGATTCCTTGTGTCTCTCTCACCCTACAGTAAATGAAGGGAGTCCCCAGGAGTGAGAGCCAGCCTGAATCCAGAGACACTGAGAAGGGGAGCGTGTCAAACTGAAGGAGACAGACCCATTCTTTCAGAATGAACTGGAGAGCCCTGGGATTCAGCTCCACTCCTGCCCCTGAATTGGAAATGAAACTCACTCATCATGCTGTGAGGATTTAGGACAGAGTTACAATTATTTGTTTCAGGGATGGAAATAAGACTTCAATTGCATAGCAGTTTGATCAGTTTGTTACCTGTACACTGTGGCTAATCAAGCTGCCAGTGAAACCTGGAATGGGCAAAACTGCTATGCAATAGGAGTCTTATTTCCATCCCTGCTTTGTTTTATTTCAAGTGGTGCAAACTTTACACTGGAGCAAAAGCTGTTTTAGTTTTGAATGGATTTGAATGAATGAATCTGCTCTGCTTAGTGTTTAAATACTGAGAAACTCCAAGCTTGTTGTATACTGGAGTCCTGTTTCAGTGCAATGGGATTGAAATACAATTCCTATCGTTTTAATGGGTAGATTGCTGTGTGTGCAATTATTATGACAGACCCACAATATTAGAACTGTATAAATACACTGTAAACCATGAAAGGTTTGCAAACAAATTTTGCATGCATTACTAATCTGCAAAAACATACATGCTGCAACATTACCATTATTACTACATTCATAGTTTGTAAAGTTTATGAATAATTGATCTAAACAATCTGCAGGATGAAGTTGCCTCAGACTGGTTGACAGTAACAGAGCTGGTGCTTTTGTGGAATCACCATTAGCTGTTTATTCCTTTTGGGCAAAATATGTCTAGTTTGCTTGTATTTTGTAGCAGTATGATATCATTAGAGTGGCAATGCAGTACATTCTAAGGCAGGCTTCGTTATTTATAAAGGATTTCATTGACATTGAGTTTGAGTTCCTGTATGTTTTCCAGTATCTGTGTGTATAAAGGGCACATTATTATGTTTCCATTACCTCTGTATGTAAAAGGTTTGTCATTGTTTAAACTGTCAATGATTCCTGAGATAGATCTGCAGTGGAACTGAACAAACCCAAGGGAGACATTGAAAAATACAAGCTTGTCAAAGGGGGAGATGCTGCTGCAGGTTTGATCATACTGGCTTCATGAAATGAGAAATGGAATTCCTTTGCTAGTGTATCATGATGTAAGCCCTGGAGTGTGGGCTCAGTCTTCATGAAATGAGAAATGGGATTCCTTTGCTAGTGTCTCATGATGTAAGCCCTGGAGTGTGGGCTCAGTCTTCATGAAATGAGAAATGGAATTCCTTTGCTAGTGTATCATGATGTAAGCTCTGGAGTGTGGGCTCAGTCTTCATGAAATGAGAAATGGAATTCCTTTGCTAGTGTCTCATGATGTAAGCCCTGGAGTGTGGGCTCAGTCTTCATGAAATGAGAAATGGAATTCCTTTGCTAGTGTATCATGATGTAAGCCCTGGAGTGTGGGCTCAGTCTTCATGAAATGAGAAATGGAATTCCTTTGCTAGTGTATCATGATGTAAGCCCTGGAGTGTGGGCTCAGTCTTCATGAAATGAGAAATGGAATTCCTTTGCTAGTGTCTCATGATGTAAGCCCTGGAGTGTGGGCTCAGTCTTCATGAAATGAGAAATGGAATTCCTTTGCTAGTGTATCATGATGTAAGCCCTGGAGTGTGGGCTCAGTCTTCATGAAATGAGAAATGGAATTCCTTTGCTAGTGTCTCATGATGTAAGCCCTGGAGTGTGGGCTCAGTCTTCATGAAATGAGAAATGGAATTCCTTTGCTAGTGTCTCATGATGTAAGCCCTGGAGTGTGGGCTCAGTCTTCATGAAATGAGAAATGGAATTCCTTTGCTAGTGTATCATGATTTAAGCCCTGGAGTGTGGGCTCAGTCTTCATGAAATGTGAAATGGAATTCCTTTGCTAGTGTCTCATGATGTAAGCCCTGGAGTGTGGGCTCAGTCTTCATGAAATGAGAAATGGAATTCCTTTGCTAGTGTCTCATGATGTAAGCCCTGGAGTGTGGGCTCAGTCTTCATGAAATGAGAAATGGAATTCCTTTGCTAGTGTATCATGATGTAAGCCCTGGAGTGTGGCTCAGTCTTCATGAAATGAGAAATGGAATTCCTTTGCTAGTGTATCATGATGTAAGCCCTGGAGTGTGGGCTCAGTCTTCATGAAATGAGAAATGGAATTCCTTTGCTAGTGTCTCATGATGTAAGCCCTGGAGTGTGGGCTCAGTCTTCATGAAATGAGAAATGGAATTCCTTTGCTAGTGTCTCATGATGTAAGCCCTGGAGTGTGGGCTCAGTCTTCATGAAATGAGAAATGGAATTCCTTTGCTAGTGTCTCATGATGTAAGCCCTGGAGTGTGGGCTCAGTCTTCATGAAATGAGAAATGGAATTCCTTTGCTAGTGTCTCATGATGTAAGCCCTGGAGTGTGGGCTCAGTCTTCATGAAATGAGAAATGGAATTCCTTTGCTAGTGTATCATGATGTAAGCCCTGGAGTGTGGGCTCAGTCTTCATGAAATGAGAAATGGGATTCCCTCTGTGTCCTGGAATTCCTTTGCTAGTGTATCATGATGTAAGCCCTGGAGTGTGGGCTCAGTCTTCATGAAATGAGAAATGGAATTCCTTTGCTAGTGTATCATGATGTAAGCCCTGGAGTGTGGGCTCAGTCTTCATGAAATGAGAAATGGGATTCCCTCTGTGTCCTGGAATTCCTTTGCTAGTGTATCATGATGTAAGCCCTGGAGTGTGGGCTCAGTCTTCATGAAATGAGAAATGGAATTCCTTTGCTAGTGTATCATGATGCAAGCCCTGGAGTGTGGCTCAGTCTTCATGAAATGAGAAATGGAATTCCTTTGCTAGTGTATCATGATGTAAGCCCTGGAGTGTGGGCTCAGTCTTCATGAAATGAGAAATGGGATTCCCTCTGTGTCCTGGAATTCCTTTGCTAGTGTATCATGATGTAAGCCCTGGAGTGTGGGCTCAGTCTTCATGAAATGAGAAATGGAATTCCTTTGCTAGTGTCTCATGATGTAAGCCCTGGAGTGTGGGCTCAGTCTTCATGAAATGAGAAATGGAATTCCTTTGCTAGTGTCTCATGATGTAAGCCCTGGAGTGTGGGCTCAGTCTTCATGAAATGAGAAATGGAATTCCTTTGCTAGTGTATCATGATTTAAGCCCTGGAGTGTGGGCTCAGTCTTCATGAAATGTGAAATGGAATTCCTTTGCTAGTGTCTCATGATGTAAGCCCTGGAGTGTGGGCTCAGTCTTCATGAAATGAGAAATGGAATTCCTTTGCTAGTGTCTCATGATGTAAGCCCTGGAGTGTGGGCTCAGTCTTCATGAAATGAGAAATGGAATTCCTTTGCTAGTGTATCATGATGTAAGCCCTGGAGTGTGGCTCAGTCTTCATGAAATGAGAAATGGAATTCCTTTGCTAGTGTATCATGATGTAAGCCCTGGAGTGTGGGCTCAGTCTTCATGAAATGAGAAATGGAATTCCTTTGCTAGTGTCTCATGATGTAAGCCCTGGAGTGTGGGCTCAGTCTTCATGAAATGAAAAATGGAATTCCTTTGCTAGTGTCTCATGATGTAAGCCCTGGAGTGTGGGCTCAGTCTTCATGAAATGAGAAATGGAATTCCTTTGCTAGTGTCTCATGATGTAAGCCCTGGAGTGTGGGCTCAGTCTTCATGAAATGAGAAATGGAATTCCTTTGCTAGTGTCTCATGATGTAAGCCCTGGAGTGTGGGCTCAGTCTTCATGAAATGAGAAATGGAATTCCTTTGCTAGTGTATCATGATGTAAGCCCTGGAGTGTGGGCTCAGTCTTCATGAAATGAGAAATGGGATTCCCTCTGTGTCCTGGAATTCCTTTGCTAGTGTATCATGATGTAAGCCCTGGAGTGTGGGCTCAGTCTTCATGAAATGAGAAATGGAATTCCTTTGCTAGTGTATCATGATGTAAGCCCTGGAGTGTGGGCTCAGTCTTCATGAAATGAGAAATGGGATTCCCTCTGTGTCCTGGAATTCCTTTGCTAGTGTATCATGATGTAAGCCCTGGAGTGTGGGCTCAGTCTTCATGAAATGAGAAATGGAATTCCTTTGCTAGTGTATCATGATGTAAGCCCTGGAGTGTGGCTCAGTCTTCATGAAATGAGAAATGGAATTCCTTTGCTAGTGTATCATGATGTAAGCCCTGGAGTGTGGGCTCAGTCTTTATGAAATGAGAAATGGAATTCCTTTGCTAGTGTCTCATGATGTAAGCCCTGGAGTGTGGGCTCAGTCTTCATGAAATGAGAAATGGAATTCCTTTGCTAGTGTATCATGATGTAACCCTGGAGTGTGGGCTCAGTCTTCATGAAATGAGAAATGGAATTCCTTTGCTAGTGTCTCATGATGTCAGCCCTGGAGTGTGGGCTCAGTCTTCATGAAATGAGAAATGGAATTCCTTTGCTAGTGTATCATGATGTAACCCTGGAGTGTGGGCTCAGTCTTCATGAAATGAGAAATGGAATTCCTTTGCTAGTGTCTCATGATGTAAGCCCTGGAGTGTGGGCTCAGTCTTCATGAAATGAGAAATGGAATTCCTTTGCTAGTGTCTCATGATGTAAGCCCTGGAGTGTGGGCTCAGTCTTCATGAAATGAGAAATGGAATTCCTTTGCTAGTGTATCATCATGTAAGCCCTGGAGTGTGGCTCAGTCTTCATGAAATGAGAAATGGAATTCCTTTGCTAGTGTATCATGATGTAAGCCCTGGAGTGTGGGCTCAGTCTTCATGAAATGAGAAATGGAATTCCTTTGCTAGTGTCTCATGATGTAAGCCCTGGAGTGTGGGCTCAGTCTTCATGAAATGAGAAATGGAATTCCTTTGCTAGTGTCTCATGATGTAAGCCCTGGAGTGTGGGCTCAGTCTTCATGAAATGAGAAATGGAATTCCTTTGCTAGTGTATCATGATGTAAGCCCTGGAGTGTGGGCTCAGTCTTCATGAAATGAGAAATGGAATTCCTTTGCTAGTGTCTCATGATGTAACCCTGGAGTGTGGGCTCAGTCTTCATGAAATGAGAAATGGAATTCCTTTGCTAGTGTATCATGATGTAAGCCCTGGAGTGTGGGCTCAGTCTTCATGAAATGAGAAATGGAATTCCTTTGCTAGTGTATCATGATGTAAGCCCTGGAGTGTGGGCTCAGTCTTCATGAAATGAGAAATGGAATTCCTTTGCTAGTGTATCATGATGTAAGCCCTGGAGTGTGGGCTCAGTCTTCATGAAATGAGAAATGGAATTCCTTTGCTAGTGTATCATGATGTAAGCCCTGGAGTGTGGGCTCAGTCTTCATGAAATGAGAAATGGAATTCCTTTGCTAGTGTATCATGATGTAAGCCCTGGAGTGTGGGCTCAGTCTTCATGAAATGAGAAATGGAATTCCTTTGTTAGTGTATCATGATGTAAGCCCTGGAGTGTGGGCTCAGTCTTCATGAAATGAGAAATGGAATTCCTTTGCTAGTGTATCATGATGTAAGCCCTGGAGTGTGGGCTCAGTCTTCATGAAATGAGAAATGGAATTCCTTTGCTAGTGTCTCATGATGTAAGCCCTGGAGTGTGGGCTCAGTCTTCATGAAATGAGAAATGGAATTCCTTTGCTAGTGTATCATGATGTAAGCCCTGGAGTGTGGGCTCAGTCTTCATGAAATGAGAAATGGGATTCCTTTGCTAGTGTCTCATGATGTAAGCCCTGGAGTGTGGGCTCAGTCTTCATGAAATGAGAAATGGAATTCCTTTGCTAGTGTCTCATGATGTAAGCCCTGGAGTGTGGGCTCAGTCTTCATGAAATGAGAAATGGAATTCCTTTGCTAGTGTATCATGATGTAAGCCCTGGAGTGTGGGCTCAGTCTTCATGAAATGAGAAATGGAATTCCTTTGCTAGTGTATCATGATGTATGCCCTGGAGTGTGGGCTCAGTCTTCATGAAATGAGAAATGGAATTCCTTTGCTAGTGTCTCATGATGTAAGCCCTGGAGTGTGGGCTCAGTCTTCATGAAATGAGAAATGGAATTCCTTTGCTAGTGTATCATGATGTAAGCCCTGGAGTGTGGGCTCAGTCTTCATGAAATGAGAAATGGAATTCCTTTGCTAGTGTATCATGATGTGAGCCCTGGAGTGTGGGCTCAGTCTTCATGAAATGAGAAATGGAATTCCTTTGCTAGTGTATCATGATGTAAGCCCTGGAGTGTGGGCTCAGTCTTCATGAAATGAGAAATGGAATTCCTTTGCTAGTGTATCATGATGTAAGCCCTGGAGTGTGGGCTCAGTCTTCATGAAATGAGAAATGGAATTCCTTTGCTAGTGTCTCATGATGTAAGCCCTGGAGTGTGGGCTCAGTCTTCATGAAATGAGAAATGGAATTCCTTTGCTAGTGTCTCATGATGTAAGCCCTGGA
Source organism: Acipenser ruthenus (assembly GCF_902713425.1). NCBI lineage: Eukaryota > Metazoa > Chordata > Actinopteri > Acipenseriformes > Acipenseridae > Acipenser > Acipenser ruthenus. The sequence goes on from NC_081230.1 coordinate 171,736, forward strand.
GTGTGGGCTCAGTCTTCATGAAATGAGAAATGGAATTCCTTTGCTAGTGTCTCATGATGTAAGCCCTGGAGTGTGGGCTCAGTCTTCATGAAATGAGAAATGGAATTCCTTTGCTAGTGTCTCATGATGTAACCCTGGAGTGTGGGCTCAGTCTTCATGAAATGAGAAATGGAATTCCTTTGCTAGTGTATCATGATGTAAGCCCTGGAGTGTGGGCTCAGTCTTCATGAAATGAGAAATGGAATTCCTTTGCTAGTGTATCATGATGTAAGCCCTGGAGTGTGGGCTCAGTCTTCATGAAATGAGAAATGGAATTCCTTTGCTAGTGTATCATGATGTAAGCCCTGGAGTGTGGGCTCAGTCTTCATGAAATGAGAAATGGAATTCCTTTGCTAGTGTATCATGATGTAAGCCCTGGAGTGTGGGCTCAGTCTTCATGAAATGAGAAATGGAATTCCTTTGCTAGTGTATCATGATGTAAGCCCTGGAGTGTGGGCTCAGTCTTCATGAAATGAGAAATGGAATTCCTTTGTTAGTGTATCATGATGTAAGCCCTGGAGTGTGGGCTCAGTCTTCATGAAATGAGAAATGGAATTCCTTTGCTAGTGTATCATGATGTAAGCCCTGGAGTGTGGGCTCAGTCTTCATGAAATGAGAAATGGAATTCCTTTGCTAGTGTCTCATGATGTAAGCCCTGGAGTGTGGGCTCAGTCTTCATGAAATGAGAAATGGAATTCCTTTGCTAGTGTATCATGATGTAAGCCCTGGAGTGTGGGCTCAGTCTTCATGAAATGAGAAATGGGATTCCTTTGCTAGTGTCTCATGATGTAAGCCCTGGAGTGTGGGCTCAGTCTTCATGAAATGAGAAATGGAATTCCTTTGCTAGTGTCTCATGATGTAAGCCCTGGAGTGTGGGCTCAGTCTTCATGAAATGAGAAATGGAATTCCTTTGCTAGTGTATCATGATGTAAGCCCTGGAGTGTGGGCTCAGTCTTCATGAAATGAGAAATGGAATTCCTTTGCTAGTGTATCATGATGTAAGCCCTGGAGTGTGGGCTCAGTCTTCATGAAATGAGAAATGGAATTCCTTTGCTAGTGTCTCATGATGTAAGCCCTGGAGTGTGGGCTCAGTCTTCATGAAATGAGAAATGGAATTCCTTTGCTAGTGTATCATGATGTAAGCCCTGGAGTGTGGGCTCAGTCTTCATGAAATGAGAAATGGAATTCCTTTGCTAGTGTATCATGATGTGAGCCCTGGAGTGTGGGCTCAGTCTTCATGAAATGAGAAATGGAATTCCTTTGCTAGTGTATCATGATGTAAGCCCTGGAGTGTGGGCTCAGTCTTCATGAAATGAGAAATGGAATTCCTTTGCTAGTGTATCATGATGTAAGCCCTGGAGTGTGGGCTCAGTCTTCATGAAATGAGAAATGGAATTCCTTTGCTAGTGTCTCATGATGTAAGCCCTGGAGTGTGGGCTCAGTCTTCATGAAATGAGAAATGGAATTCCTTTGCTAGTGTCTCATGATGTAAGCCCTGGAGTGTGGGCTCAGTCTTCATGAAATGAGAAATGGAATTCCTTTGCTAGTGTCTCATGATGTAAGCCCTGGAGTGTGGGCTCAGTCTTCATGAAATGAGAAATGGAATTCCTTTGCTAGTGTCTCATGATGTAAGCCCTGGAGTGTGGGCTCAGTCTTCATGAAATGAGAAATGGAATTCCTTTGCTAGTGTATCATGATGTAAGCCCTGGGGTGTGGGCTCAGTCTTCATGAAATGAGAAATGGGATTCCCTCTGTGTCCTGGAATTCCTTTGCTAGTGTATCATGATGTAAGCCCTGGAGTGTGGGCTCAGTCCTCATGAAATGAGAAATGGGATTCCTTTGCTAGTGTATCATGATGTAAGCCCTGGAGTGTGGGCTCAGTCTTCATGAAATGAGAAATGGAATTCCTTTGCTAGTGTCTCATGATGTAAGCCCTGGAGTGTGGGCTCAGTCTTCATGAAATGAGAAATGGAATTCCTTTGCTAGTGTATCATGATGTAAGCCCTGGAGTGTGGGCTCAGTCTTCATGAAATGAGAAATGGAATTCCTTTGCTAGTGTATCATGATGTAAGCCCTGGAGTGTGGGCTCAGTCTTCATGAAATGAGAAATGGAATTCCTTTGCTAGTGTCTCATGATGTAAGCTCTGGAGTGTGGGCTCAGTCTTCATGAAATGAGAAATGGAATTCCTTTGCTAGTGTATCATGATGTAAGCCCTGGAGTGTGGGCTCAGTCTTCATGAAATGAGAAATGGAATTCCTTTGCTAGTGTATCATGATGTGAGCCCTGGAGTGTGGGCTCAGTCTTCATGAAATGAGAAATGGAATTCCTTTGCTAGTGTATCATGATGTAAGCCCTGGAGTGTGGGCTCAGTCTTCATGAAATGAGAAATGGAATTCCTTTGCTAGTGTATCATGATGTAAGCCCTGGAGTGTGGGCTCAGTCTTCATGAAATGAGAAATGGAATTCCTTTGCTAGTGTCTCATGATGTAAGCCCTGGAGTGTGGGCTCAGTCTTCATGAAATGAGAAATGGAATTCCTTTGCTAGTGTCTCATGATGTAAGCCCTGGAGTGTGGGCTCAGTCTTCATGAAATGAGAAATGGAATTCCTTTGCTAGTGTCTCATGATGTAAGCCCTGGAGTGTGGGCTCAGTCTTCATGAAATGAGAAATGGAATTCCTTTGCTAGTGTCTCATGATGTAACCCTGGAGTGTGGGCTCAGTCTTCATGAAATGAGAAATGGAATTCCTTTGCTAGTGTATCATGATGTAAGCCCTGGAGTGTGGGCTCAGTCTTCATGAAATGAGAAATGGAATTCCTTTGCTAGTGTATCATGATGTAAGCCCTGGAGTGTGGGCTCAGTCTTCATGAAATGAGAAATGGAATTCCTTTGCTAGTGTATCATGATGTAAGCCCTGGAGTGTGGGCTCAGTCTTCATGAAATGAGAAATGGAATTCCTTTGCTAGTGTATCATGATGTAAGCCCTGGAGTGTGGGCTCAGTCTTCATGAAATGAGAAATGGAATTCCTTTGCTAGTGTATCATGATGTAAGCCCTGGAGTGTGGGCTCAGTCTTCATGAAATGAGAAATGGAATTCCTTTGTTAGTGTATCATGATGTAAGCCCTGGAGTGTGGGCTCAGTCTTCATGAAATGAGAAATGGAATTCCTTTGCTAGTGTATCATGATGTAAGCCCTGGAGTGTGGGCTCAGTCTTCATGAAATGAGAAATGGAATTCCTTTGCTAGTGTCTCATGATGTAAGCCCTGGAGTGTGGGCTCAGTCTTCATGAAATGAGAAATGGAATTCCTTTGCTAGTGTATCATGATGTAAGCCCTGGAGTGTGGGCTCAGTCTTCATGAAATGAGAAATGGGATTCCTTTGCTAGTGTCTCATGATGTAAGCCCTGGAGTGTGGGCTCAGTCTTCATGAAATGAGAAATGGAATTCCTTTGCTAGTGTCTCATGATGTAAGCCCTGGAGTGTGGGCTCAGTCTTCATGAAATGAGAAATGGAATTCCTTTGCTAGTGTATCATGATGTAAGCCCTGGAGTGTGGGCTCAGTCTTCATGAAATGAGAAATGGAATTCCTTTGCTAGTGTATCATGATGTAAGCCCTGGAGTGTGGGCTCAGTCTTCATGAAATGAGAAATGGAATTCCTTTGCTAGTGTCTCATGATGTAAGCCCTGGAGTGTGGGCTCAGTCTTCATGAAATGAGAAATGGAATTCCTTTGCTAGTGTATCATGATGTAAGCCCTGGAGTGTGGGCTCAGTCTTCATGAAATGAGAAATGGAATTCCTTTGCTAGTGTATCATGATGTGAGCCCTGGAGTGTGGGCTCAGTCTTCATGAAATGAGAAATGGAATTCCTTTGCTAGTGTATCATGATGTAAGCCCTGGAGTGTGGGCTCAGTCTTCATGAAATGAGAAATGGAATTCCTTTGCTAGTGTATCATGATGTAAGCCCTGGAGTGTGGGCTCAGTCTTCATGAAATGAGAAATGGAATTCCTTTGCTAGTGTCTCATGATGTAAGCCCTGGAGTGTGGGCTCAGTCTTCATGAAATGAGAAATGGAATTCCTTTGCTAGTGTCTCATGATGTAAGCCCTGGAGTGTGGGCTCAGTCTTCATGAAATGAGAAATGGAATTCCTTTGCTAGTGTCTCATGATGTAAGCCCTGGAGTGTGGGCTCAGTCTTCATGAAATGAGAAATGGAATTCCTTTGCTAGTGTCTCATGATGTAAGCCCTGGAGTGTGGGCTCAGTCTTCATGAAATGAGAAATGGAATTCCTTTGCTAGTGTATCATGATGTAAGCCCTGGGGTGTGGGCTCAGTCTTCATGAAATGAGAAATGGGATTCCCTCTGTGTCCTGGAATTCCTTTGCTAGTGTATCATGATGTAAGCCCTGGAGTGTGGGCTCAGTCCTCATGAAATGAGAAATGGGATTCCTTTGCTAGTGTATCATGATGTAAGCCCTGGAGTGTGGGCTCAGTCTTCATGAAATGAGAAATGGAATTCCTTTGCTAGTGTCTCATGATGTAAGCCCTGGAGTGTGGGCTCAGTCTTCATGAAATGAGAAATGGAATTCCTTTGCTAGTGTATCATGATGTAAGCCCTGGAGTGTGGGCTCAGTCTTCATGAAATGAGAAATGGAATTCCTTTGCTAGTGTATCATGATGTAAGCCCTGGAGTGTGGGCTCAGTCTTCATGAAATGAGAAATGGAATTCCTTTGCTAGTGTCTCATGATGTAAGCTCTGGAGTGTGGGCTCAGTCTTCATGAAATGAGAAATGGAATTCCTTTGCTAGTGTCTCATGATGTAAGCTCTGGAGTGTGGGCTCAGTCTTCATGAAATGAGAAATGGAATTCCTTTGCTAGTGTATCATGATGTAAGCTCTGGAGTGTGGGCTCAGTCTTCATGAAATGAGAAATGGAATTCCTTTGCTAGTGTCTCATGATGTAAGCCCTGGAGTGTGGGCTCAGTCTTCATGAAATGAGAAATGGAATTCCTTTGCTAGTGTATCATGATGTAAGCCCTGGAGTGTGGGCTCAGTCTTCATGAAATGAGAAATGGAATTCCTTTGCTAGTGTCTCATGATGTAAGCCCTGGAGTGTGGGCTCAGTCTTCATGAAATGAGAAATGGGATTCCTTTGCTAGTGTCTCATGATGTAAGCTCTGGAGTGTGTGCTCAGTCTTCATGAAATGAGAAATGGGATTCCCTCTGTATCATGGAATTCCTTTGCTAGTGTCTCATGATGTAAGCCCTGGAGTGTGGGCTCAGTCTTCATGAAATGAGAAATGGAATTCCTTTGCTAGTGTCTCATGATGTAAGCCCTGGAGTGTGGGCTCAGTCTTCATGAAATGAGAAATGGAATTCCTTTGCTAGTGTCTCATGATGTAAGCCCTGGAGTGTGGGCTCAGTCTTCATGAAATGAGAAATGGAATTCCTTTGCTAGTGTCTCATGATGTCAGCTCTGGAGTGTGGGCTCAGTCTTCATGAAATGAGAAATGGAATTCCTTTGCTAGTGTCTCATGATGTAAGCCCTGGAGTGTGGGCTCAGTCTTCATGAAATGAGAAATGGAATTCCTTTGCTAGTGTCTCATGATGTAAGCCCTGGAGTGTGGGCTCAGTCTTCATGAAATGAGAAATGGAATTCCTTTGCTAGTGTCTCATGATGTAAGCCCTGGAGTGTGGGCTCATTCTTCATGAAATGAGAAATGGAGTTCCTTTGCTAGTGTCTCATGATGTAAGCCCTGGAGTGTGGGCTCAGTCTTCATGAAATGAGAAATGGAATTCCTTTGCTAGTGTCTCATGATGTAAGCCCTGGAGTGTGGGCTCAGTCTTCATGAAATGAGAAATGGAATTCCTTTGCTAGTGTCTCATGATGTAAGCCCTGGAGTGTGGGCTCAGTCTTCATGAAATGAGAAATGGAATTCCTTTGCTAGTGTCTCATGATGTAAGCCCTGGAGTGTGGGCTCAGTCTTCATGAAATGAGAAATGGAATTCCTTTGCTAGTGTCTCATGATGTAAGCCCTGGAGTGTGGGCTCAGTCTTCATGAAATGAGAAATGGAATTCCTTTGCTAGTGTCTCATGATGTCAGCCCTGGAGTGTGGGCTCAGTCTTCATGAAATGAGAAATGGAATTCCTTTGCTAGTGTCTCATGATGTCAGCCCTGGAGTGTGGGCTCAGTCTTCATGAAATGAGAAATGGAATTCCTTTGCTAGTGTCTCATGATGTAAGCCCTGGAGTGTGGGCTCAGTCTTCATTAAATGAGAAATGGAATTCCTTTGCTAGTGTCTCATGATGTAAGCTCTGGAGTGTGGGCTCAGTCTTCATGAAATGAGAAATGGAATTCCTTTGCTAGTGTCTCATGATGTAAGCCCTGGAGTGTGGGCTCAGTCTTCATGAAATGAGAAATGGAATTCCTTTGCTAGTGTCTCATGATGTAAGCCCTGGAGTGTGGGCTCAGTCTTCATGAAATGAGAAATGGAATTCCTTTGCTAGTGTCTCATGATGTAAGCCCTGGAGTGTGGGCTCAGTCTTCATGAAATGAGAAATGGAATTCCTTTGCTAGTGTCTCATGATGTAAGCCCTGGAGTGTGGGCTCAGTCTTCATGAAATGAGAAATGGAATTCCTTTGCTAGTGTCTCATGATGTCAGCCCTGGAGTGTGGGCTCAGTCTTCATGAAATGAGAAATGGAATTCCTTTGCTAGTGTCTCATGATGTCAGCCCTGGAGTGTGGGCTCAGTCTTCATGAAATGAGAAATGGAATTCCTTTGCTAGTGTCTCATGATGTAAGCCCTGGAGTGTGGGCTCAGTCTTCATTAAATGAGAAATGGAATTCCTTTGCTAGTGTCTCATGATGTAAGCTCTGGAGTGTGGGCTCAGTCTTCATGAAATGAGAAATGGAATTCCTTTGCTAGTGTCTCATGATGTAAGCCCTGGAGTGTGGGCTCAGTCTTCATGAAATGAGAAATGGAATTCCTTTGCTAGTGTCTCATGATGTAAGCCCTGGAGTGTGGGCTCAGTCTTCATGAAATGAGAAATGGAATTCCTTTGCTAGTGTCTCATGATGTAAGCCCTGGAGTGTGGGCTCAGTCTTCATGAAATGAGAAATGGAATTCCTTTGCTAGTGTCTCATGATGTCAGCCCTGGAGTGTGGGCTCAGTCTTCATGAAATGAGAAATGGAATTCCTTTGCTAGTGTCTCATGATGTCAGCCCTGGAGTGTGGGCTCAGTCTTCATGAAATGAGAAATGGAATTCCTTTGCTAGTGTCTCATGATGTAAGCCCTGGAGTGTGGGCTCAGTCTTCATGAAATGAGAAATGGAATTCCTTTGCTAGTGTCTCATGATGTAAGCCCTGGAGTGTGGGCTCAGTCTTCATGAAATGAGAAATGGAATTCCTTTGCTAGTGTCTCATGATGTAAGCCCTGGAGTGTGGGCTCAGTCTTCATGAAATGAGAAATGGAATTCCTTTGCTAGTGTCTCATGATGTAAACCCTGGAGTGTGGGCTCAGTCTTCATGAAATGAGAAATGGAATTCCTTTGCTAGTGTCTCATGATGTAAGCCCTGGAGTGTGGGCTCAGTCTTCATGAAATGAGAAATGGAATTCCTTTGCTAGTGTCTCATGATGTAAGCCCTGGAGTGTGGGCTCAGTCTTCATGAAATGAGAAATGGAATTCCTTTGCTAGTGTCTCATGATGTAAGCCCTGGAGTGTGGGCTCAGTCTTCATGAAATGAGAAATGGAATTCCTTTGCTAGTGTCTCATGATGTAAGCCCTGGAGTGTGGGCTCAGTCTTCATGAAATGAGAAATGGAATTCCTTTGCTAGTGTCTCATGATGTAAGCCCTGGAGTGTGGGCTCAGTCTTCATGAAATGAGAAATGGAATTCCTTTGCTAGTGTATCATGATGTAAGCCCTGGAGTGTGGGCTCAGTCTTCATGAAATGAGAAATGGAATTCCTTTGCTAGTGTATCATGATGTAAGCCCTGGAGTGTGGGCTCAGTCTTCATGAAATGAGAAATGGAATTCCTTTGCTAGTGTATCATGATGTAAGCTCTGGAGTATGGGCTCAGTCTTCATGAAATGAGAAATGGAATTCCTTTGCTAGTGTCTCATGATGTAAGCCCTGGAGTGTGGGCTCAGTCTTCATGAAATGAGAAATGGAATTCCTTTGCTAGTGTCTCATGATGTAAGCCCTGGAGTGTGGGCTCAGTCTTCATGAAATGAGAAATGGGATTCCCTCTGTGTCCTGGAATTCCTTTGCTAGTGTATCATGATGTAAGCCCTGGAGTGTGGGCTCAGTCTTCATGAAATGAGAAATGGAATTCCTTTGCTAGTGTCTCATGATGTAAGCCCTGGAGTGTGGGCTCAGTCCTCATGAAATGAGAAATGGGATTCCTTTGCTAGTGTATCATGATGTAAGCCCTGGAGTGTGGGCTCAGTCTTCATGAAATGAGAAATGGAATTCCTTTGCTAGTGTCTCATGATGTAAGCCCTGGAGTGTGGGCTCAGTCTTCATGAAATGAGAAATGGAATTCCTTTGCTAGTGTCTCATGATGTAAGCCCTGGAGTGTGGGCTCAGTCTTCTCTGTTGCCTGCTTGTTCTCAGTGTGTGAGTTCAGCTGCATTTCCAGTGTCCTGAGCTGGGCTTTGAACCCACTGGAGATGCAGCTGAGAACAAACCAGACCCACGACTCAGGGATTTTGTTTTAGGTCAAATAACAAGATAAGAAACCTTATACGCAGAACTCTGTTTTATTGATGTTTTTTCTATGAAGGTATTACTTCGTTGCGGTTTTGACACTGTCACATTTCATATTAAAAATCACAGCTAAGTCTGTTAGAAATAGACTACAGATATGACCGGAGGTTTTGCCTCACTCTATAGAATGAACTAATTTTGCTTCATAAAGTCAAATGAAACCTGCTGAATAATGTTAACATATTGAATCACACACCGCTTTGTAGTTATCCATATACTTAATGAAAAACGTGACATTTTGGAATCTAACATGAAATGCAGTGCTAGTATTTTGGCTTCTACTAGAGTTTTGTTATATAGTTTTGTAGTTTCTTTGATTACATGATGTTAAATAAAATATCTAAACTATGTCCATATGTTTTGTTTTAATGCATTTGAGTTGAGAATCCTAAACTTTTACGTTTTAACTACGGCTATGAACAAAAGTTTTGCATCACCCGATAAGATGAAATAATTTTGCTTCATAGTTGAATGAAAGCTGCTGAATAATGTTACATTAACATATTAAATGACACACTGCTTTGTGTCTGTATGCTTAAAAAAGCCGAGAAATAGAAATCTAACATGGAATACTGTACAATGATGGCTTCCAGGAGACTTGCGATCTCATTGTGTAGATCAGAGGTTCCCAAACTTTTGATTGCCCCGTACCCCCTTCCAGACCTATCACCTGTCTGCGTACCCCTAGCATACAGATTTATATTTTCATGTTGTTTTTAATATATCCTTTCATAATACACAGATTTATACACATACACAATAATATACTTACAATATAAATGACTATAATAATATAATTACGGCTTCTGATTTTAGGGTTTAACCGATAAAACACCCCTGATACAAAAAACAAAAAAAAAATCTGTGTATAATGAACACCAGAAAAACACTGGAAACATACTCAATTCACATGACTCAAAAACCTAATACATAAAAAACAAACTACCTTTCCCTAACTCGTATTGATTAGTTCTGAATACTTTCTCGACTGGAGGCTTGTTCGCGGGATTTAAAGCTATATTACAGTTAAGATACGTAGGATTTAAAACAGAATTGCAAATTGTGGCGAAATGTAAAACAAATGCCTAAACACAAAAACCCCAGAAGAATGTGTCCGTGACCACAGGGATTTCGTTGTGGAAGACACCAAAGGAAAGAAGGTACAAAGTGCGGTACTGTACAGTTACTACTTTGTGACAGAAAAAAACAAGCATTTTGTAAAGTACAGTAACAGAAAACAACAATTTCATACAGTACATAAAAATCGAAAGCTCTGAAACAACGATTTACATAAAAATCGAAAATAGCTCATCATAACCACCAAAAAAATGTAATTAATAAAAAACTAAAAACATACATCATAAATATAATACATTTAATTCATGTTGTGCAATTATTGGTGGTGAGAGTTCTGTACGTCACTGTCCCTGTGTATCCTTGTTCTCATTGTAACCTCTTGGAGGTTTGCAAAACGAGCACACCGCAGCGTTGATCCCAAGTGTCCCGCTGCTGCGAGATTGTCTTGCACGGCTCTCTGTTTGTTTCTCCATTTCACGGCAGAAACTGAAAGGAATTTCCAATGCGTTTTAAAGTTTTGTGTGAGTATGACAAGTCTTATGAAAATGCAAAAAACTAAAAAAAAATGTACGCCATTACACAATTTGTCACGCGTACCCCCTAAACACGTCTCGCGTACCCCTGGGGGTACGCGTACCACAGTTTGGGAACCTCTGGTGTAGTTTAATTGATACTTCATGATAAATAAAGTATCTAAATTATGTTTTCTTTTAATTGTCTCAATCCTAAAATTCTAGGTGATGCTAAACTTTTGTCCGAGCTGTACATATAAATCAGCACTGCCATTAAAGTAGAATGTTCAAATCTTTATATATTGTGTATCGATTGCATTCTATAAGACAGTGTGAAGTGTAGATCATGCTATTAAAAGAGAACACCTTTACACATTTCACTGTTCAGAAGCCACTAATAAACTTTGCATTGATTTTACACTGAACTGTTGTGAAGTGCTTTTTCTTTATTGCTTTACTGCTCGGCTCCACTATTTGTGCTGCCTGTCTAGGAGAAGAGAAGTCTATTAATCCAAACAGCATGCAGATTGATTTAGATTGGATCAGGAGCAATGGATCCTCACACAGGTTTGCACTGTACAGGTATGGCATTCATGCAGAAATGGCAAAAATGAACAAACAAAATGCAGTATTATTTTAAAACATTAAGGTCACAGAAATAACACTACATGGTGCTTCATGTGGACAGCCTTTGGAAACACATTTAGGAGCACACTGCTGCAGTTTGATTACTAGAACATGTATTTTTAATGGCATGAGGGTGAAATGATGCAAACAGTAACATGTAACAATAATAATCCTGGTTTGTTAACTTCAGATTGTAGTTGTATTGGAACCCAAGGGCTGAAGCTGAAATGTATAGAAGAGGTTCAGACTGATACAACTGAACAAGGAAATGTCACTCACACTAACAAGGACCATATTGGAAATGGAAACAATAATTACACACAGAAAGCTACTAGCGGTGTTATTAATGTGCAAGAATAAACTGGATTGCTGGACTGCATTGGATTAAATAATAGGATCATTTCTAACATTTACACTTTTATTAACTGTGTTCCAAATATAAAATCCATCAAAGACGAGCAACTCTGCACACACTTCCTGGGCTGTAAACCTGGACTTCATGGAGACAGGCAGAACGGAGCTCTCGCTATTCCTTATCCAATGCTGCCATCGTGTGGCCATTTTATAGAACTGTTTGTTTCTTTCTGTCTCACCCACTCTCTCTCTCTGAACGCAGTTCAGTTGTCCTTTGAAATTACTCTGATTAACCTTAACCCCTGTACATAAAATAGACATTTCAGATACATTCTTAAAATACAGCAAAAACAATATTTACAGGATAAGCAGGAGAGTACTGTGTGTATAAAGTAATAACGTTTTCTGTAAATGCTCTTATTTGAAATCATTCTCATGCATTTATCATGCTTACTGCCTGTTCTTATTGGACTCATATCAGCAAATAGTTACTATCAGGTTTAGCTGCTCTTAGTCGAATTCACTCTTATAATTTACTGTGTGCTTTATTATTTTGCTCTTACTTGAATTGATTTTATGGTACTTTCATAACTGCTCTTATCTGTATTATAATATTCTGTAATGTGATATTTTATAATATGATACTTTGTACTGTGATAATTTGTAACAATTGTAAGTCGACCTGAATGTCTAACAAATAAATACTAATAACAGTAGTAATGTCATTGTGAATTTCACTACCTGTAGTACCTCTTGTAAACAGCAGAGGGCAGCAGCGACCGCTTGTCACGGAGCTGTGTTCAGATCAAATAACATGTTAGTTTAATACAGTGGTGGCCGGTACGTGGATCGCAGAGATTTTCGGTGGATGTCGGGTCGAATCACAGCATATACTCACACAACAGTGTTTGCTTCGGATGATGGGCAGAGTCTTCTGTGTCGTCCAGTAGCGCAGATGAAATCTCAACAGTTTCTGCGTGTGAGACGAACAAAATGCTTGTGCGAAAATACATTTTAATTTAGGCGCACGTAGGCGACTAGAAATTCCTAAAGGTAGACTATAAAAAAAAATAAACGGGATTTATTTTTTCAGCTGGAAGGTAAAACAAAAAAAAACCTCACATTAGGATCTAAACTCATAGCTCAATCGTAATGCACCCTGGGAATGTAGTTTATTGGTGTCCACTGCCCACTGTTAATCACACATTAAAAACTACAAATCCCATACCCGCCAGTTTCACTGATTTATCAGTGCGATGGCTACTCGTTTCCAGACAGTTTGTCAAACCAAGATGAGGAAAATAACAAATTCAGATATGTCGACGTCTTTACAGGAAATGAGCAATGCAGGTGTTTCAGAAATTGAAAGCGAACAGGGAGCTTCGAGTTAGCTGCAGCGTGTTCAGTTTTGTAAAATACAAGTTCAACCAACAGTGGATAAAAGATTAACCCTGGCTTAAGTTTGACAAAGTTAAAAACCTCCATGTTGTTCCCGTTTTATCAGGATGCAGGGGAACTGATGGCAGGACAGACTGCATTTTAACAGAGAGCCAGGAGTTCAAACATGAAAATATCTTAAACACAGCGCTTCAAAACGACACGCAGTGTGCGGAGAGGCAGCTCAGCGCCTTCTGAGGAGCATGCGAGCAGGGAGCTAAAATAAATACATAAATAAATGAATAAATAAATAAATAAATAAATAAATAAAACGTGATCCATTTTAATTGTGTTGATGCAAAAGAATTAAACTGCACACGTGTTATGTAAGAAAGAAGGAACAAAAAGATCTGTAGATATTCAACAATACATTTAAGCAAAACCATTTTTATTATTATTATTATTTGTGTGTGTGTGTCCCTAAATGTCAGTGCGCGTCAAGCATTTATATGAAATCACGCTTATAATTGCTGGTCATAGCTTTTAGTTGGTCAAAGCAAGTAGTTTTTAATACAGTGCTGTCTGAGTATTTAAAATATGGTTCTCTTCAAAATTAAAATGTCAGCAACGGTGTGTTAATTAAACGAAGCGCCTGACGCCGCTCGGAACTTTGGCATTTTTAAATCCTAACGGTCTCTGCTCAGCGGAGTGGAATGTTCAGGAGCCGGTTGCCTAGCAGCGTCTCCGCCTCCTTCTCTGCCCCGCCCCCTCTCTCCCTCTCTCGTTGCTCCAGCTAGGAGTTCACATTCAGCTTCCTTAGATTATATAGCGCCATTCTTTACTAACTTTTACAAATGAGCTTATTGGAGGCTTCGTGTTTTTAAGATGGTTCAGGTGCAGTCCGGGCAGACTGACTGCAGCATCATTACAGTATACCGCACTGCGCTCGGCTTTGTGTGGAGGCTGATACACAAAATAATGAACGACTGGTAAAGAAATCACATGGATTGCTTTTTTTTTTTTTTTTTAATTTAGTCGTTGCCAATTAGTTTTTATTATTTTCTCCCCAATTTGAAATGCGTAATTATTTTTAGGCTCAGCTCACTGCTATCACCCCTGCGCTGACTCGGGAGGGGTGAAGATGAACACACGCTGTCCTCCGAAGCGTGTGCTGTCAGCCGCCCGCTTCTTTACACGCTGCAGACTCACCGTGCAGCCGCCTCAGAGCTACAGCGTCGGAGGACAACGCAGCTTACAGGCAAGCCCACAGGCGCCCGGCCAGACTACAGGGGTCGCTGCTGCGCGGTGAGCCGATGACACCCTGGGCTAGCAGATCATGATAATACAATCCACACATCTGTGTTTTGTTTCCCCAGAGTTGGAGAGTAATTCATTAGTAGCAGTGAAAGATGAGAGATGCTCCGGGTTCGATAACCAGTTTAATTGAGGGAGCACACAATAAAGTAAAAGCAGGGTTATTTCATAACGTCTCCAGCATCCCATCATGCCTCTTGGTTTACCCAAAATATGCAGATGACCTGGGAAAGAGCAGCGTGCTTCTGAGCGGCTAAACACTCTGCTTGTTCTCATCTAGTTGAAATGTCCCGGCCCGAATATAATGCATGAAGCAAACTATACCAGTTGATCCTCACTAGTAAAATAAATCACTCAGGAGACCTGTCAGAGCACACATGAGGTTAATACAGTATTAAGACAGGGTCCAGTATTAGAAATAAATAAACACGCTTTAAGAGAAACAGCAGTGATGTTTATTGCGCATTCCCATCCATTCTGTATATGTTTCCATAAACTTGACCTTGTTATAATACAAGTTGCTACAGACAGCACAGTGAGTCTTTAGCGCAAGGGAAATTCTAGCACATCATGATAATACAATCCACACATCTGTGTTTTGTTTCCCCAGAGTTGGAGTGTAATTCATTAGTAGAAGTGAAAGATGAGAGATGCTCCGGGTTCGATAACCAGTTTAATTGAGGGAGCACACAATAAAGTAAAAGCAGGGTTTGCCACAACGCCTCCAGCATCCCATCATGCCTCTTGGTTTACCCAAAATATGCAAATGACCTGGGAAAGAGCAGCGTGCTTCTGAGCGGCTAAACACTCTGCTTGTTCTCATCCAGTTGAAAGGTGCTGTCTGAAGAGAGGAGTCTTGAGGTATAGAAGTACCAGTACTTTTGGATCAAAATACGGTTACTGACAGGCTTGTGGACTGAGGCAGTACTGAAACTTTCAGTTCATTATTATGAAAAACAATAAATAAAAAATGGGTGTATACTACAGCCGGTAGATGGTGTCAAGTGTTTTAAAAAAATACTATTTGCAAATAGTATTTTAAATAAATATGGAGACCAATGTTTTCTATTTAAAGAGTTTCCGAGACTATTTTGCCCATCCTTGGCATTCAGCTGTTAACTGTAAGGTTGGTTTCCAGACAGATTGCCTTTCCGGGCAGCCTTCTCAATAGAGTCCAAGCTTCCGATTTCATTTGCAGTTATGAAGGGTGCGGTGGCCAAGTGGTAAGGCGTCGGTCTCGTAAACCGAAGATCACGGGTTCAATCCCCGTCCGTACCTTGTTGCTGTCTTTAAAACACTATTTGTTACTTGTTTGTAACTTTGCAGCTGAAATGAAAAATTATATAATGCAAATTGTATTTTAATTTAAATAAAAATTGGGTATTCGGATTTGAACCTGGGATCTCTTGATCTGCAGGCAAATGCTCTACCACTGAGCTATACCCCGACTCCAACAACGCAATTTTCTATGAAGCACAACCAATAGTACTCAAAGAAATGAAAGAAGTTATTTACAAACCGCTAACCAAGATCATGCAACAGTCTCTTGACACAGGGGTTGTACCGACAGACTGGAAAATAGCAAACGTAATACCAATCCACAAAAAGGGAGACAAAACCGAACCAGGTAACTACAGACCAATAAGCCTGACTTCTATTATATGTAAACTTATGGATCTATAATAAGATCCAAAATGGAAAATTACCTATATGTTAATAATATCCTCGGAGACACATGGTTTTAGGAAAGGGAGATCATGTCTAACTAACCTGCTTGAATTTTTTGAGGATGCAACATTGAAAATGGATAATTGCAAAGCACACAACATGGTTTATTTAGATTTCCAGAAAGCTTTTGACAAAGTCCTGCATAAAAGATTAATTCTCAAACTGAACGCAGTAGGGATTCAAGGAAATGCACGCACATGGATTAGGGAGTGGTTAACATGTAGAAAACAGAAAGTACTGATTAGAGGAGAAACCTCAAAATGGAGCGAGGTAACCAGTGGTGTACCACAGGGATCAGTATTAGGTCCTCTGCTATTCCTAATCTACATTAATGATTTAGATTCTGGTATAGTAAGCAAACTCGTTAAATTTGCAGACGACACAAAAATAGGAGGAGTGGCAAACACTGTTGCTGCAGCAAAGATTATTCAGATGATCTAGACAGCATTCAGAACTGGGCACATGGCAAATGACATTTAATAGAGAAAAGTGTAAAGTATTGCATGCAGACAATAAAAATGTGCATTATAAATATCATATGGGAGATAGTGAAATTGAAGAAGGGAACTATGAAAAAGACCTAGGAGTTTATGTTGACTCAGAAATGTCTTCATCTAGACAATGTGGGGAAGCTATAAAAAAGGTCAACAAGATGCTCTGGTATATTGTAGATAAATATATTTCTCATAAAAACTCTGGAGGCACGACAACAGGAGATGTGGTCGTTTCTTCCTTATCTAATTCATGAAATGATTCAGCAAAATGTGTTGCAAGGACTTCATACAAGCACATCAGTTCTGTTTTTGAAAGATAACACGATAGAAGGTTACAAAACCAGTAGTTTCACTTTTGTATTGCCAGTACTGTAACAAACAAAACAGTGTCAACTGTTTTAATCAGTGTAGTGCCCTCCCACTTGCTCATCTTAATGACAGGTTGTAAATGATGAGATAGTTAACATTTCCTGAAACTACCACATCTCCTGTTGTTGTGCCTCCAGAGTTTCTATGAGAAATATATTTATCTACTAATGTTGATTTATTTGATCTCCTGGAGTTCTGTATTGCACATGCATTGTACACTGAATATGGTAAGTTGTGTTTGGTAGATTGTTTGTTGACAGATTCAAATCCTTGATCAAACATATGCATTTTAAACGTGGTAATGTTTCTATATGGATGATTGCCGTACATTGCTGTTTGCACTTCCACTCCTCAGAATGTATATATTTGTCTTACATTGTGGTAACCATTCTGAATTTTTGTTTTCAGTACTTACAGGCAGAACTTATTAGAAGAATGTATAACCAATGTGAGTATATTTTAATTTAATGCAACAATAGTTGTACCACATAGATAAGACTAATAAAAAGATTATTTTTGACATGCCTTCTGCAATTCCCTTTACAAATAATTTGCCCCACATTCAATCAATTTTACCTTTTTTCCAGATAAGTTCCATCATTTCTTTTCAGTATGCTTTGGTTTTGGTTGTGGATTAGTAAGCTACAGGCCTTATTACTGTAAGTAACCTTAATACTGCTTTATGGTTTAATAAAGTCTCACAGCGTTGCCACATACTTCATTTCCAAACTAACATAAAAAGCAACAGATTTCAGGATGAAGGAATTGTGGTTATTTTTAGGTTAATCTTACTATTGTTAAAAAGTAAAATAAACATGAGGCAGGGTTAGAGTTTGATGTTTTGTTTTTAGCACCTGTAGAGCAGAATCTTATTCCAGAAGTGATGACAACATTTGTGTTTTTCAGCCCTTACTATGCCTATAGTCCTGACTGTGTTTTTCACTTTGGTCTTTGAATTGGTTGGTATGTCCTTAGGTAAGTAGTTGTCTTTTTTGCTTCAACTCAATTCAGTAAAACCACACTCATAATAATGAACTCACTCAGTGCTGCTTTATATTAGGCCTTCCAGCCCACACATCAAGATGCAAAGGAAAAGCATACAACAGAAGTGGTGAATGGATACAGTTTTCTTTTCAATATATATCAATCACTTGTAATGTTTCACTGTTATGTATATATTTTTCTTTTGGTGTGTGTTCCCTGTAGATGCATATTTTGGTTTATGTATTGCCCTTGGTGTTGCACTTCTTAACCTTGATACAAATTATGGTAAGTGGTACATTTTCTCTTGTTTCTTTGTCAAATTTCGAGTCAGTGAGTTTCATGCAATTATCTCTGAAGCATGTACACTGAAAAGCTGAGTAAATCAGAACGGTCAAATCCGTTAGGTTTGGGTAAGCCCTGCTGTGTGGCTAGTTTAAATTTATAAATATTGTTTCTGGATACATACAGTGTAGTTTAAAAAACAAACATAATATAACATTGATATTATGCATAACATATATATATATATATGAATGAATGTTTCCACCCCAGTTTACACCTTGTCCTACGGATCCGGTATAATGGCATTTGCTGTGAGAGGAGCTAAACAAAAATACAATTCCCTCTGGTAAGAAAAGACCCATCTCCTACTTCTGAAGCTTCTCAAGTGCAATTTCTGAATATATATAAAGTATGCAGTTAATACACCTTTGACAACTTAACTACCTCATTTTTTTAGGAAAGAATGGTCATCTCATTAACCCATGATGAATGGTAACGGAATACAATTATGATAACTTCAAGTTATTTATTAAATAATTATTATTTTCAAATCAAAGAGCTTGTGATTTTCTCACAGAAATGTTTTTTTTTCCCTCCGCAGGTTCATCAAGATGTAATCAAGTCTGTTGTATTAATCATCTTCTGAAGCTGCCACAGGATTCAATCAAACAGCAACATTTGAAAAATTGAATTGGATTATATTTTTGGTCTTTAAAATTCTTTCATCTAAATTTTCATCCTGTAAATATATTTAAAAAGTAAATACCTCTTTTTTTATTGTGCTGAGAAAACAAAAGTGAAACTATTCAGAGAGTGCTTGGGACTTTCCAGTTGGCACTGTGTGGAAAGACCCATGCACTCAGTGAATAGTTTCGCTTTTGTAGGCCTATTCTCAGTACAATTAACACATTAAAAACTTCTTTATATGATTATTGCATTTCCAGTATGCAACAAGTGAGGTTAGAGGTAAACCTGCTGCTCTCTAATGTTGTGTTTTTATCTGTGTAAATAATAAATCATTCATGTGCAAATTCACATTAATATAGATATAGCAGTGTGGAGTAGTGGTTAGGGCTCTGGACTCTTGACCGGAGGGTTGTGGGTTCAATCCCCAGTGGGGGGACACTGCTGTTGTCCCCTTTACCTAGATTGCTCCAGTGAAAAAAAAACAACTGTATAAATGGATAATTGTATGTAAAATAATGTGATATCTTGTAACAATTGTAAGTCACCCTGGATAAGGGTGTCTGCTAAAATATAAATAATATATATTTTCTTTGGTGTTATATGTTCCTCAGTATGTAATCCAGACTTTAATAATCCTCATCAACACTTGAATTCTTATTCGAAGATCTTTTGTTAGCTCCTTGTTGCCCATGGTTGTCTCTGCACACTAACATACACTATGCAACAAAGAAACCTTCAGGGGAATCCTACAGAAACAGCTGATTTTATTTTAATCTAATCAGAATCACTTCAGTTGATCTCAGGTGAAGGCAAATTAGCTTTGTGCATGATTTGGAACGTGATTGCTTAAATCTGAACACAATTACAACCCCCATTATGAGGGGTGTGTACACTTATCCAACCAAGGTGTTTTCATTTTCCATTTGTAATTCATTGTCAGAAATGTGTAGCCTTTTGCTTTTACTGTGATTTTGTAGGTTACCATGTCCAAATGAAAGTGAAAAAAAGTCTGATTTTCATTTCAGGCCTCAAGGCAACAAACACTAGAAATTTTGATATCCACTGTGTGTGTATATATATGTATATATATATATATATATATATATACAGTATAAACTGTGCTTTATGTCATTCTTTATGGAATTGAAAGGCTTTGAGTGTAATATGACCAATTAAACTCTCCTATGAAATGCCCAGTAACTATTGTTCTTGACTCCTCTGAAGTATGTACATGTGCTCCCAATTTGAAAAATAGAAAAATGGTGCTGGTTTGAAAGCTATTTAAAATTCTCTAAAACTGATTTTAAATGTAATTTCTATTATAAATAATATTTGTAATTTCATTTTATATTAAAAGGCACTGCATATCAACAGGACACTCAGTACTGCATCTCCAGCCTCGCCTCAGCCCTTGTTCGCTATATTTTTAAAATACCTCTTCATAGTCGTGCATACCGATAAATCATCTCTTGATCACTCGTTTTATCACCAAACTCCTCAATAATGCGATCCAAGTCATTATTTTATTACTACAACATCTCAAAAAGCTCGGCAGATGTCTGTGATGTTCTTTGCGCGCTGGATGCAGAAGCAGCTGTCTTGTTTGTTTATGTCCGTGTTATCTATGTGGTGCCGGGTCTATCAGTATTCATGAGATACTTCCTTTATTCTGGTCTCACTCGGCCATTGAATGGTTTTCTCGGCTTTATCCAGAGAAAGAATGACTAGAGACCTGTTTTTGTGTCTTTGTTGATGTCGGACAGGGAAAATTGCGATGTCGGACCAGGTCCGACATAGGACCGCAATGGGTTAAAAATAAATGTGTTAACAATTCAAATTGAACTGATACTGTTCTAAGGTTGGTGTTGAATAAAAAAAAAATAACTGAGCGTTTGTGTAATTCGTAATTTCATTGGATGAAGAGCTCCATACAGAGCATTGTGGGGATTGGAGTTATGCACTGGAGATGACCTCATAATCAAAAGGAATAGAAAAAAAAGTAAAAAAATAACCAAAGGCCACATTTACCCGCAAGATACTTTCAAAACAAGACAAATTTGCCTTGAAAACCGCTAATCTGACTGCACTGATCAAGGGGGAGTAGCCTAAAAATCGCTTAGGTGAATTCGTGTAATTTGTTTTAGAAAAACTCAGTATTTTAATTGTCATTCCAGTACTTTTTAGATGTAGGACTACCCCACTGTATGTCAGGTTGGTGGTGCCACCAGCATATTTGACTTCAGCCTTGCATAAACAACATATTGCCATATTTGATGCTATACAGCCGTCTGTGACAGAGTGGTTGCCGTGCGCAGGTGTGGTGACGTCACGGACCAGGAGCACAAAACAATGAATGGCGGGTGAAAACTGAAATTATTAAATAATAAAACAAACAAAAGATTTAAACAAACACAAAACAAAAGGGCATGTTGGCCAAACAAATCTAAATCAAATAAACACACCACAGATACGAGTACCTTCAGGATGGTTCACAGTAAGTAGCAATCGTTTCTTTTTATTTTCCACAGACTTGCAGCTCTCCTCTGACCCTCTCCCCTGAGCGCAGACAGCTGCAGGCTTTTATATTTTGGCCGAGGGGTTAAACTAGCTGTTAATTACCCCTCAGCCATAGTCTGCACAAGTTTAATGAAGATGCGTGACTGTCAGCTGGTTAAATAAATCAGTTGCTGATCAGCCACGCATCCTCACAAGGTTTTTAAAATATTTATGTAGCGGGTTACTACACGGCTTAAATTGTTCGAACAGTCCTGTGACCAAAAAACGACTGTCACTTTGTGTTTAAAGAGGGCAAGGTCCTCTTGTAAACCTTAAAGTTCACTTTAGAATTCAAAATACTGAGGTTCTTTAATTGGGTAATTTTCAGCATGGTGCACCATGCAAGGAGGCAGAGACACTACTGAAGTTTCAAATATAGTTTTATTTTTAAATAGCAAGTGGTAAAAACACAGGAATATTATTGTGCACAATTGTACAATAAATTAAATGGGTTACTAAAGTTAGAATAAATGTACTAATTGCAGACACAGCAATGCTATCAAACGCTCAAGATTCAACCAATTAACAGAGCTCTTAATGGATTTACAAATATTCAGTCTTAACTCAATCGGTGTGTCAAGGCAATATTGTATTAACAGTATTCAATACAACCTTCATTACTGGAGAGGAGAAATCTTCAAGCAGCAACTACAAAACCAAATCCACAAGAAAACAAAAGATGAAACTCAATACAGTAATATTACACAGATCACAGTGAAACTCAATACAATAATATTACACAGATCACAGTGAAACTCAATACAATAATATTACACAGATCACAGTGAAACTCAATACAATAATATTACACAAACCTCAGTGAAATGAAATACAACAATATTACACAAATCACAAGTAGTATTCAAATCAAAAAGATCAATTCCAAACGTGCAAACCACCACTCACGTTTACCCGATCCTTTACAAGTAGCTAGTATAGAGTATAGAATATCAATATCAGTGGTGTATATCAGTTTTGCAGGTAACCTTTATCCTTAAATAGATTAAGAAAAACCCAGTGGTTTAGAAACAGCAATTATCTAGAGAACATCCTTTTGGAAGTTTAATACCTGTTATAAATCTATTGCACAATATCCACAATACCTCCACAGCATCACAATACCTAAATCTATTAGTTTAAAATACAAAAAAGGCAGTAGCATAGATACATATTAGTATTAGTATACCAAGGGGGGGTGGTACCTTTTAAACTGTCTACCATACAGACAAAAACAATTCAAAAGCAAACCATAGCATACAGTACAAAGCAGTGCAGACCTGCAATCACTAAGCGCTGTGCAGAGCGGAGAGTGAGCAGTACTATATAACAAATAAACAAAACATTCAACCCTCGCCTCGCAAGACAAGGCTTACCGCTACCGGGAACCAAACAGCGAAAACTCAGATGCGGTGCTGCAGCTCACAGGACGCTACTCAGCTGGATGCCAGCTTAGAATAGCTTGCTTTCAGCACGAAAAAGATCAATAAGAAAACCGACAAAAACAACTACGATGCTCGCTCTCAGCTCTCCGAGCTGAGAGCTGAGAGCTGAGAGCTGAGAGCTGAGAGCTGAGAGCTCTCACAGTGTGTTCCCCTTCTCTCTGTTAGTTTCCTTCCCCATTTTTAAATGCCACGGGTGCGTATAGGCTTCCTGAAGTTGAACCAATAGCAGGACAGCATCAGCGGTTGCCGAGGTGACAGGCACGCAGACTAATCAAGCACAGGCAGCATGAAAGCAGATTGCAAGGCTGGGTTAGAGACAGGACAACGCTGCAGAAATCCATAATGTCAGCACCTGAATGACAGTAAGAGAAGCAAAGAAAAAAACACAAGCCTACCATGCCAATTGGCCTCTTAATTATACATATGAAAGCAGCGATTTTAATGCATGCAAAAATATACAGCCCTACCTAAAAACCTACCTACCTACATATGAGCCCCAAGTAAGATATTAATTTAGCTTTTCAGTCCTTTTACTGAGTGTACAGTTAGGAATTGGTTAAACAAACCGGTACTGAACAATTGTAAACACTGGTTTCCCAGATGGGGGGGATCTTTACATCCGCGAAACCGGAAGTTCTATTGTTTGAGCTGCTTGCTGAAAAAGACGAGAAAACAGGAGGAATAGAAGATAAAGAAAGAAAGAAAGAGAAAGAGAGCGGTGAGTTATTGGAATTGAATTCACTGCAGCCGCTGGGAACCCCGTGTGTGGTTCGGGGGTGTGTAATGTGTTCATATTATATAGAGGACCGGGTGTTTGATGCGAGACTCGAGCAGACACAGCAGCGCATTCATTATTATTAAAGCTGCTCGCAGACTCTCCGGCGCCGGCACTCTGAGCGCTCTTTGAAACAGACTGAGTTCGGATCGGATTTATATTCATGTTGGGTTAATCAGAGATGACTATCGGCGGCTCGTCTGTAGTACTGCAGGAGATTTGAATCGCACAGGAGATTTGAATCGCACAGGAGATTTGAATTGTACAGGAGATTTGAATCGCACAGGAGATTTAAATCGCACAGGAGATTTGAATTGTACAGGAGATTTGAATTGTACAGGAGATTTGAATTGTACAGGAGATTTGAATTGCACAGGAGATTTGAATTGCACAGGAGATTTGAATTGTACAGGAGATTTGAATTGTACAGGAGATTTGAATCGCACAGGAGATTTGAATCGTACAGGAGATTTGAATTGTACAGGAGATTTGAATCACACAGGAGATTTAAATCGCACAGGAGATTTGAATTGTACAGGAGATTTGAATCGCACAGGAGATTTGAATCGTACAGGAGATTTGAATAGCCCAGGAGATTTGAATTGCACAGGAGATTTGAATTGCACATGAGATTTGAATTGTACAGGAGATTTGAATCACACAGGAGATTTAAATCGCACAGGAGATTTGAATTGTACAGGAGATTTGAATTGTACAGGAGATTTGAATTGTACAGGAGATTTGAATTGCACAGGAGATTTGAATTGTACAGGAGATTTGAATTGTACAGGAGATTTGAATAGCACAGGAGATTTGAATAGCCCAGGAGATTTGAATTGTACAGGAGATTTGACTCGTACAGGAGATTTGAATCGCACAGGAGATTTGAATCGTACAGGAGATTTGAATCGTACAGGAGATTTGAATCGCACAGGAGATTTGAATCGTACAGGAGATTTGAATCGTACAGGAGATTTGAATTGTACAGGAGATTTGAATCGCACAGGAGATTTGAATAGCACAGGAGATTTGAATTGTACAGGAGATTTGAATTGTACAGGAGATTTCAATTGTACAGGAGATTTGAATCGCACTCGGACGCAGAGTGGTTTTTAACACTAGAACCACCATGTGCTTCAATTTGACGTTTTGAGGTAATATGTAAATAACTCTGTGTTTGTAAATCCCATGCACATGTTCATTCTTGACTTTTCCTAAATATATGTATTAGATGTCCTAAAATAACAATTTTATAAGCACTTACTATCTAGAAATGCCAGAGGCGTCATTTAGATGCATATTGGAATACATTGTTTTGTTTTTGTACAGCCTAAAATACAGTCAACCCTCTTTATACCGCCTGGTAAGGGCCATGGGCAAAACTGGGCAATAAGCGAGGGTGGCGTTATAGTGAGAGTCAACCAAAAAAAAATAACACAACCTTCTATGTTTGCAATAAATTCAATCGTTTTATTTTTTTAGTTATACAATTACAGTATCTCCAGGCCATTTTAATAAAACATTAATCTTTTTAAAACTACAGTGCTACTTCTAAACACAACAGCACATCTACTGGTGATGGTTGATCATCTTTTCCCATCTGTATGAAACATACACGGTTACTTTAGAGGAACAGTTTATACTTCAAATAAAAATAAAGTGTCAAATCACCCAAACAACAATTCCAGAAAAACAAAAAAAGCGTTCGGTACAGTTGATCAAATAAATAAGCGTTGATTGGTCCACTTATTGTTCAATTTTAACCATTTTCTGTTCTTACTACAGTAGAGAGAGCCATGTTACAGCAACATGAGAAAAAAACAAAAAATAAGTCACTCTTAGTAAATAGTATTATTAAGGAGTAAATGATAAATTAGAAATAACAAGTTTGAACGGGTGACGGAGCAACGGATTTGCGATAACTAAGTAAATGAATACATAAATTCAGTTAAGTTTTCTTAATGGGGGAGGGGGGGGGGGTTGTTGAAGGTTTTTTTTTTTTCAGGTACTTTTCATTTTTCTGTATATACACCAAAATAATTCCACAGAATAGAACTCACAAAACAGCAGTTGCTTTTTTATACAACTCGACTCACAACAGAGACGGACAGCCCATCAGCATAACGCCCACAAAATGATCCAAATAAACATGCAAAAACGTTTTATACAAGCGTCATCGCTGGGCTTCTGGGTAGTGTAGTTTTCAAAGCAATCCATTATTTTTTATAGCACAATAACAGCGGTAAAGACTGTTTGTGCAGTTTTTATTTTATATAAAGTTGCAGTTGCAAAGCAGAATTCCATTCCCAAAATGCCAATTCCGTTCCCAATGCTTAATTCTGCGTTTCCGCAGACCCCTGACCAATTCTCTCATATTACTGAATTACAAATGCTACATTGAAATTTCGTTCTGTTTGATATTTTATTTTAAAACACTGAAACTCAAAATCAATTATTGTAAGGTGACATTGGTTTTATGTTGGGAAATATTTTATATATATAGATGTGCTCAAATTTTTGGTACCCTTACAGCTCATTGAAATAATGCTTCATTCCTCTTGAAACGTGATGAAATTAAAAGCTATTTTATCATGTATACTTGCATGCCTTTGGTATGTCATAGAATAAAGCAAAGAAGCTGTGAAAAAAGATGAATTATTGCTTATTCTACAAAGATATTCTAAAATGGCCTGGACACATTTGTTGGTACCCCTTAGAAAAGATAATAAATAATTGGATTATATTGATATTTCAAACTAATTTGTTTCTTTAATTAGTACCACACATGTCTCCAATCTTGTAATCAGTCATTCAGCCTATTTAAATGGAGAAAAGTAGTCACTGTGCTGTTTGGTATCATTGTGTGCACCACACTGAACATGGACCAGAGAAAGCAAAGGAGAGAGTTGTCTGAGGAGATCAGAAAGAACATAATAGAGAAGCATGGTAAAGGTAAAGGGCTACAAGACCATCTCCAAGCAGCTTGATGTTCCTGTGACAACAGTTGCAAATATTATTAAGAAGTTTAAGGTCCATGGAACTGTAGCCAACCTCCCTGGGCGCGGCCGCAAGAGGAAAATCGACCCCAGAGTGAACAGAAGGATAGTGCGAATGGTAGAAAAAGAACCAAGGATAACTGCCAAAGAGATACAAGCTGAACTCCAAGGTGAAGGTACGTCAGTTTCTGATCGCACCATCCGTCGCTTTTTGAGCGAAAGTGGGCTCCATGGAAGAAGACCCAGGAGGACTCCTCTTTTGACAGAAAAACATAAAAAAGCCAGACTGGAATTTGCTAAAATGCATACTGACAAGCCACAATCCTTCTGGGAGAATGTCCTTTGGACAGATGAGTCAAAACTGGAGCTTTTTGGCAAGTCACATCAGCTCTATGTTCACAGATGAAAAAATGAAGCTTTCAAAGAAAAGAACACCATACCTACAGTGAAACATGGAGGAGGCTCGGTTATGTTTTGGGGCTGCTTTGCTGCGCCTGGCACAGGGTGCCTTGAATCTGTGCAGGGCACAATGAAATCTCAAGACTATCAAGGCATTCTGGAGCGAAACGTACTGCCCAGTGTCAGAAAGCTCTGTCTCAGTCGCAGGTCATTGGTCCTCCAACAGGATAATGACCCAAAACACACAGCTAAAAGCACCCAAGAATGGATAAGAACAAAACATTGGACTATTCTGAAGTGGCCTTCTATGAGTCCTGATCTGAATCCTATCGAACGTCTATGGAAAGAGCTGAAACTTGCAGTCTGGAGAAGGCACCCATCAAACCTGAGACAGCTGGAGCAGTTTGCTCAGGAAGAGTGGGCCAAACTACCTGTTAACAGGTGCAGAAGTCTCACTGAGAGCTACAGAAAACGTTTGATTGCAGTGATTGCCTCTAAAGGTTGTGCAACAAAATATTAGGTTAGCGGTCCCATCATTTTTGTCCATGCCATTTTCATTTGTTTTCTTATTTACAATATTATGTTGAATAAAAAATCAAAAGCAAAGTCTGATTTCTATTAAATATGGAATAAACAATGGTGGATGCCAATTACTTTTGTCAGTTTCAAGTTATTTCAGAGAAAATTGTGCATTCTTCATTTTTTGTGGAGGGGTACCAACAAATTTGAGCACGTCTGTGTGTGTGTGTATATATATATATATATATATATTAGTTCTGGAAAAAAATAAGAGACCACTGCAAAATTATCAGTTTCTCTGGTTTTACTATTTATAGGTATGTGTTTGGGTAAAATGAACATTTTTGTTTTATTCTATAAACTCCTGACAACATTTCTCCCAAGTTCCAAATAAAAATATGGTCATTTAGAGCATTTATTTGCAGAAAATGACAACTGGTCAAAATAACAAAAAAGATGCAGTGTTGTCAGACCTCGAATAATGCAAAGAAAATAAGTTCATATTCATTTTTAAACAACACAATACTAATGTTTTAACTTAGGAAGAGTTCAGAAATCAATATTTGGTGGAATAACCCTGATTTTCAAGCACAGCTTTCATGCGTCTTGGCATGCTCTCCACCAGTCTTTCACATTGATGTTGGGTGACTTTATGCCACTCCTGGCGCAAAAATTCAAGCAGCTCGGCTTTGTTTGATGGCTTCTGACCATCCATCTTCCTCTTGATCACATTCCAGAGTTTTTCAATGGGGTTCAGGTCTGGAGATTGGGCTGGCCATGACAGGGTCTTGATCTGGTGGTCCTCCATCCACACCTTGATTGACCTGGCTGTGTGGCATGGAGCATTGTCCTGCTGGAAAAACCAATCCTCAGAGTTGGGGAACATTGTCAGAGCAGAAGGAAGCAAGTTTTCTTCCAGGACAACCTTGTACTTGGCTTGATTCATGCGTCCTTCACAAAGACAAATCTGCCCGATTCCAGCCTTGCTGAAGCACCCCCAGATGAGTCCAATTTTCAGCTTTGCCCAACACCTGGTCGTCTAATGGTTAGATGGAGACCTGGAGAGGCCTACAAGCCACAGTGTCTCGCACCCACTGTGAAATGTGGTGGAGGATCGGTGATGATCTGGGGGTGCTTCAGCAAGGCTGGAATCGGGCAGATTTGGCATGAATCAAGCCAAGTACAAGGTTGACCTGGCCAGCCCAATCTCCAGGCCTGAACCCCATTGAAAACCTCTGGAATGTGATCAAGAGGAAGATGGATGGTCAGAAGCCATCGAACAAAGCCGAGCTGCTTGAATTTTTGCGCCAGGAGTGGCGAACCTGGGGAAAGTGTCCTGTGCTCAAGTGTAAACGGGGGATCAAATGATAAGAATTTTTTTAATCGTGATTGAACCTAAGCCCGTTCAGGTTAGAGTTGTTAAGTGTAAACACACCGATAGAGAACAGATCGTAATACTTCATTTCATTTTGTGTTTTCAGGACTGCCTTATCCTGGTGAAAACCAAGGAACAACGATGGACTGTGTTTACATTAAACAGGAGGAGGTTCTGGAATTGGTCCCTATCTGCATTAAACAGGAGATGCCTGAACTGGAGCCTGTCCACATTAAAGAAGAGACCGAACTGGAGCCTGTCCACATTAAAAAGGAAAAGACTGAACTGGAGCCTGTCCACATGAAAGAAGAAGAGACTGAACTGGAGCCTGTCCACATCAAAAAGGAAAAGACTGAACTGGAGCCTGTCCACATGAAAGAAGAGACTGAACTAGAGCCTGTCCACATGAAAGAAGAAGAGACTGAACTGGAGCCTGTCCACATGAAAGAAGAGACTGAACTAGAGCCTGTCCACATTAAAGAAGAGACTGAACTGCAATCTGTCCACATTGAAGAGGAGTCTGTTGACTTGTTTAAGGATTCAGAAAACATATACCAGCCAAGGATATCACATCAGTATACTGAATGTAGGAAGAGCTTCATTCAGTTAGGAAGCCTAAAAGCACACCAGCAAATTCACACTGGAGAGAAGCCGTATCACTGTAGTGAATGTGGGGAGAGCTTCACTCAGTTAGGAAGCCTAAAAACACACCACCGAATTCACACTGGAGAGAAGCCTTATCACTGTGCTGAATGTGGGGAGAGTTTCAGTCGGTCAGGAACCCTACAAAGACACCAGCGAATTCACACTGGAGAGAAGCCGTATCACTGTAGTGAATGTGGGGAGAGCTTCAGTCAGTTAGGAAGTCTAAAAGTACACCAGCGAATTCACACTGGAGAGAAGCCGAATCACTGTCATGAATGTATGGAGAGCTTCAGTCAGTTAGGAAACCTAAAAAGACACCAACGAATTCACACTGGAGAGAAACCGTATCACTGTTTTGAATGTGGGAAAAGCTTCACTGACAAAGGAACACTAAACAAACACCAGCGAATTCACACTGGAGAGAAGCCGTATCACTGTACTGAATGCGGAGAGAGCTTCGGTCGCTTAGGCAGCCTAAAGAAACACCAGAGAATTCATGCCGGAGCCAGCCACCCCCCCTCCCAGTCCCTCACCTCTCCACCCTGCTTGTTTGTGTGTGTGGAGAGCTGACTGATTCCTTGTCTCTCTCACCCTACAGTAAATGAAGGGAGTCTCCAGGAATGAGAGCCAGCCTGAATCCAGAGACACTGAGAAGGGGAGCGTGTCAAACTGAAGGAGACAGACCCATTCTTTCAGAATGAACTGGAGAGCCCTGGGATTCAGCTCCACTCCTGCCCCTGAATTGGAAATGAAACTCACTCATCATGCTGTGAGGATTTAGGACAGAGTTACAATTATTTGTTTCAGGGATGGAAATAAGACTTCAATTGCATAGCAGTTTGATCAGTTTGTTACCTGTACACTGTGGCTAATCAAGCTGCCAGTGAAACCTGGAATGGGCAAAACTGCTATGCAATAGGAGTCTTATTTCCATCCCTGCTTTGTTTTATTTCAAGTGGTGCAAACTTTACACTGGAGCAAAAGCTGTTTTAGTTTTGAATGGATTTGAATGAATGAATCTGCTCTGCTTAGTGTTTAAATACTGAGAAACTCCAAGCTTGTTGTATACTGGAGTCCTGTTTCAGTGCAATGGGATTGAAATACAATTCCTATCGTTTTAATGGGTAGATTGCTGTGTGTGCAATTATTATGACAGACCCACAATATTAGAACTGTATAAATACACTGTAAACCATGAAAGGTTTGCAAACAAATTTTGCATGCATTACTAATCTGCAAAAACATACATGCTGCAACATTACCATTATTACTACATTCATAGTTTGTAAAGTTTATGAATAATTGATCTAAACAATCTGCAGGATGAAGTTGCCTCAGACTGGTTGACAGTAACAGAGCTGGTGCTTTTGTGGAATCACCATTAGCTGTTTATTCCTTTTGGGCAAAATATGTCTAGTTTGCTTGTATTTTGTAGCAGTATGATATCATTAGAGTGGCAATGCAGTACATTCTAAGGCAGGCTTCGTTATTTATAAAGGATTTCATTGACATTGAGTTTGAGTTCCTGTATGTTTTCCAGTATCTGTGTGTATAAAGGGCACATTATTATGTTTCCATTACCTCTGTATGTAAAAGGTTTGTCATTGTTTAAACTGTCAATGATTCCTGAGATAGATCTGCAGTGGAACTGAACAAACCCAAGGGAGACATTGAAAAATACAAGCTTGTCAAAGGGGGAGATGCTGCTGCAGGTTTGATCATACTGGCTTCATGAAATGAGAAATGGAATTCCTTTGCTAGTGTCTCATGATGTAAGCCCTGGAGTGTGGGCTCAGTCTTCATGAAATGAGAAATGGAATTCCTTTGCTAGTGTCTCATGATGTAAGCCCTGGAGTGTGGGCTCAGTCTTCATGAAATGAGAAATGGAATTCCTTTGCTAGTGTCTCATGATGTAAGCCCTGGAGTGTGGGCTCAGTCTTCATGAAATGAGAAATGGAATTCCTTTGCTAGTGTCTCATGATGTAAGCCCTGGAGTGTGGGCTCAGTCTTCATGAAATGAGAAATGGAATTCCTTTGCTAGTGTCTCATGATGTAAGCCCTGGAGTGTGGGCTCAGTCTTCATGAAATGAGAAATGGAATTCCTTTGCTAGTGTATCATGATGTAAGCCCTGGAGTGTGGGCTCAGTCTTCATGAAATGAGAAATGGAATTCCTTTGCTAGTGTATCATGATGTAAGCCCTGGAGTGTGGGCTCAGTCTTCATGAAATGAGAAATGGAATTCCTTTGCTAGTGTATCATGATGTAAGCTCTGGAGTATGGGCTCAGTCTTCATGAAATGAGAAATGGAATTCCTTTGCTAGTGTCTCATGATGTAAGCCCTGGAGTGTGGGCTCAGTCTTCATGAAATGAGAAATGGAATTCCTTTGCTAGTGTCTCATGATGTAAGCCCTGGAGTGTGGGCTCAGTCTTCATGAAATGAGAAATGGAATTCCTTTGCTAGTGTCTCATGATGTAAGCCCTGGAGTGTGGGCTCAGTCTTCATGAAATGAGAAATGGAATTCCTTTGCTAGTGTCTCATGATGTAAGCCCTGGAGTGTGGGCTCAGTCTTCTCTGTTGCCTGCTTGTTCTCAGTGTGTGAGTTCAGCTGCATTTCCAGTGTCCTGACCTGGGGTTTGAATCCACTGGAGATGCAGCTGAGAACAAGCCAGACCCACGACTCAGGGAATCTATTTTAGATCAAATAAGAAGATGAGAAACCTTATACGCAGAACTCTGTTTTATTGATGTTTTTTTCTATGAATGTATTACTTCGAATCTCTTTGCATTGTGTTGCAATTTTGACACTGTCACATTTCATATTAAAAATCACAGCTAAGTCTGTTAGAAATAGACTACAGATGTGACCAGAGGTTTTGCCTCACTCTATAGAATGAACTAATTTTGCTTCATAAAGTCGAATGAAACCTGCTGAATAAAGTTACGTTAACATATTGAATCACACACTGCTTTGTAGTTATCCATATACTTAATGAAAAACTGACAAATGAAAAACGTGACATTTTGGAATCTAACATGAAATGCAGTGCTAGTATTTTGGCTTCTACTAGAGTTTTGTTATACAGTTTTGTAGTTTCTTTGATTACATGATGTTAAATAAAATATCTAAACTATGGCCATATGTTTTGTTTTAATGCATTTGGGTGTGAGTTGAGAATCCTAAACTTTTACGTTTTAACTACGGCTATGAACAAAAGTTTTGCATCACCCGATAAGATGAAATAATTTTGCTTCATAGTTGAATGAAAGCTGCTGAATAATGTTACATTAACATATTAAATGACACACTGCTTTGTGTCTGTATGCTTAAAAAAGCTGAGAAATTGAAATCTAACATGGAATACTGTACAATGATGGCTTCCAGGAGACTTGCGATCTCATTGTGTAGATCAGAGGTTCCCAAACTTTTGATTGCCCCGTACCCCCTTCCAGACCTATCACCTGTCTGCGTACCCCTAGCATACAGATTTATATGTTCATGTTGTTTTTAATATATCCTTTCATAATACACAGATTTATACACATACACAATAATATACTTACAATATAAATGACTATAATAATATAATTACGGCTTCTGATTTTAGGGTTTAACCGATAAAACACCCCTGATACAAAAAACAAAAAAAAAATCTGTGTATAATGAACACCAGAAAAACACTGGAAACATACTCAATTCACATAACTCAAAAACCTAATACATAAACAACAAACTACCTTTCCCTAACTTGTATTGATTAGTTCTGAATACTTTCTCGACTGGAGGCTTGTTCGCGGGATTTAAAGCTATATTACAGTTAAGATACGTAGGATTTAAAACAGAATTGCAAATTGTGGCGAAATGTAAAAAAAATGCCTAAACACAAAAAACCCAGAAGAATGTGTCCGTGACCACAGGGATTTCGTTGTGGAAGACAACAAAGGAAAGAAGGTACAAAGTGTGGTACTGTACAGTTACTACTTTGTGACAGAAAAAAAACAAGCATTTTGTAAAGTACAGTAACAGAAAACAACAATTTCATACAGTACATAAAAATCGAAAGCTCTGAAACAACGATTTACATAAAAATCGAAAATAGCTCATCATAACCACCAAAAAAATGTAATTAATAAAAAACTAAAAACATACATCATAAATATAATACATTTAATTCATGTTGTGCAATTATTGGTGGTGAGAGTTCTGTCACTGTCCCTGTGTATCCTTGTTCTCATTGTAACCTCTTGGAGGTTTGCAAAACGAGCACACCGCAGCGTTGATCCCAAGTGTCCCGCTGCTGCGAGATTGTCTTGCACGGTTCTCTGTTTGTTTCTCCATTTCACGGCAGAAACTGAAAGGAATTTCCAATGCGTTTTAAAGTTTTGTGTGAGTATGACAAGTCTTATGAAAATGCAAAAAACTAAAAAAAAATGTACGCCATTACACAATTTGTCACGCGTACCCCCTAAACACGTCTCGCGTACCCCTGGGGGTACGCGTACCACAGTTTGGGAACCTCTGGTGTAGTTTAATTGATACTTCATGATAAATAAAGTATCTAAATTATGTTTTCTTTTAATTGTCTCAATCCTAAAATTCTAGGTGATGCTAAACTTTTGTCCGAGCTGTACATATAAATCAGCACTGCCATTAAAGTAGAATGTTCAAATCTTTATATATTGTGTATCGATTGCATTCTATAAGACAGTGTGAAGTGTAGATCATGCTATTAAAAGAGAACACCTTTACACATTTCACTGTTCAGAAGCCACTAATAAACTTTGCATTGATTTTACACTGAACTGTTGTGAAGTGCTTTTTCTTTATTGCTTTACTGCTCGGCTCCACTATTTGTGCTGCCTGTCTAGGAGAAGAGAAGTCTATTAATCCAAACAGCATGCAGATTGATTTAGATTGGATCAGGAGCAATGGATCCTCACACAGGTTTGCACTGTACAGGTATGGCATTCATGCAGAAATGGCAAAAATGAACAAACAAAATGCAGTATTATTTTAAAACATTAAGGTCACAGAAATAACACTACAGGGTGCTTCATGTGGACAGCCTTTGGAAACACATTTAGGAGCACACTGCTGCAGTTTGATTACTAGAACATGTATTTTTAATGGCATGAGGGTGAAATGATGCAAACAGTAACATGTAACAATAATAATCCTGGTTTGTTAACTTCAGATTGTAGTTGTATTGGAACCCAAGGGCTGAAGCTGAAATGTATAGAAGAGGTTCAGACTGATACAACTGAACAAGGAAATGTCACTCACACTAACAAGGACCATATTGGAAATGGAAACAATAATTACACACAGAAAGCTACTAGCGGTGTTATTAATGTGCAAGAATAAACTGGATTGCTGGACTGCATTGGATTAAATAATAGGATCATTTCTAACATTTACACTTTTATTAACTGTGTTCCAAATATAAAATCCATCAAAGACGAGCAACTCTGCACACACTTCCTGGGCTGTAAACCTGGACTTCATGGAGACAGGCAGAACGGAGCTCTCGCTATTCCTTATCCAATGCTGCCATCGTGTGGCCATTTTATAGAACTGTTTGTTTCTTTCTGTCTCACCCACTCTCTCTCTCTGAACGCAGTTCAGTTGTCCTTTGAAATTACTCTGATTAACCTTAACCCCTGTACATAAAATAGACATTTCAGATACATTCTTAAAATACAGCAAAAACAATATTTACAGGATAACCAGGAGAGTACTGTGTGTATAAATAATAACGTTTTCTGTAATTGCTCTTATTTGAAATCATTCTCATGTATTTATCATGCTTACTGCCTGTTCTTACTGGACTCATACCAGCAAATAGTTACTATCAGGTTTAGCTGCTCTTAGTCGAATTCACTCTTATAATTTACTGTGTGCTTTATTATTTTGCTCTTACTTGAATTGATTTTATGGTACTTTCATAGCTGCTCTTATCTGTATTATAATATTCTGTAATGTGATATTTTATAATGTGATACTTTGTACTGTGATCATTTGTAACAGTTGTAAGCAGCCCTGGATGTCTGCTAAGAAATAAATACTAATAACAGTAGTAATGTCATTGTGATTTTCACCACCTGTACTACCTCTTGTAAACAGCAGAGGGCAGCAGCGACCGCTTGTCACGGAGCTGTGTTCAGATCAAATAACATGTTAGTTTAATACAGTGGTGGCCGGTCCGTGGATCGCAGAGATTTTCGGTGGATGTCGGGTCGAATCACAGCATATACTCACACAACAGTGTTTGTTTCGGATGATGGGCAGAGTCTTCTGTGTCGTCCAGTAGAGCAGAGGAAATCTCAACAGTTTCTGCGTATGAGACGAACAAAATGCTTGCGTGAAAATACATTTTAATTTAGGCGCACGTAGGCGACTAGAAATTCCTAAAGGTAGACTATAAAAAAAATAAACGTGATTTATTTTTTCACCTGGAAAGTAAAACAAAACAAAAAAAAACTCATTTGGATCTAAACTCTAAGCTCAATCGTAATGCACCCTGGGAATGTAGTTTATTGGTGTCCCCTGCCCACTGTTAATCGCACATTAAAAACTACAAATCCCATACCCGCCAGTTTCACTGATTTATCAGTGCGATGGCTACTCGTTTCCAGACAGTTTGTCAAACCAAGATGAGGAAAATAACAAATTCAGATATGTCGGCGTCTTTACAGGACATGAGCAATGCGGGTGTGTCAGAAGATGAAAGCGAACAGGGAGCTTCGAGTTAGCTGCAGCGTGTTCACAGTCGAGTAAAATACAAGTTCAACCAACAGGGGATAAAAGATTAACCCTGGCTTCAGTTTGACAATGTTAAAAACCTCCATGTTGTTCCCGTTTTATCAGGATGCAGGGGAACTGATGGCAGGACAGACTGCATTTTAACAGAGAGCCAGGAGTTCAAACATGAAAATATCTTAAACACAGCGCTTCAAAACGACACGCAGTGTGCGGAGAGGCAGCTCAGCGCCTTCTGAGGAGCATGCGAGCAGGGAGCTAAAATAAATACATACATAAATAAATAAATACATAAATAAATAAATAAATAAAACGTTAGCCATTTTAATTGTGTTGATGCAAAAGAATTAAACTGCACACGTGTTATGTAAGAAAAAAGGAACAAAAAGATCTGTAGACATTCAACAACACATTTAAGCAAAACATGTTTATTATTATTATTATTATTATTATTATTATTATTATTATTATTATTATTATTATTTGTGTGTGTGTGTCCCTAAATGTCAGTGTGCGTCAAGCATTTATATTAAATCTCGCTTATAATTGCTGGTGATAGCTTTTAGTTGGTCAAAGCAAGTATTTTTTAATACAGTGCTGTCTGAGTATTTAAAATATGGTTACTTCAAAATCAAAATGTATTCCAGCAACAGTATGTTAATTAAACGAAACGAACGTTAATTAACTGACGCCGCTCGGAACTTTGGCATTTTTAAATCCTAACGGTCTCTGCTCAGCGGAGTGGAATGTTCAGGAGCCGGTTGCCTAGCAGCGTCTCCGCCTCCTTCTCTGCCCCGCCCCCTCTCTCCCTCTCTCGTTGCTCCAGCTAGGAGTTCACATTCAGCTTCCTTAGATTATATAGCGCCATTCTTTACTAACTTTTACAAATGAGCTTATTGGAGGCTTCGTGTTTTTAAGATGGTTCAGGTGCAGTCCGGGCAGACTGACTGCAGCATCATTACAGTATACCGCACTGCGCTCGGCTTTGTGTGGAGGCTGATACACAAAATAATGAACGACTGGTAAAGAAATCACATGGATTGCTTTTTAATGCTAAATGTGTATCTGGTATTCTAAGTATTACCTACAATTAATAACTCAGCAATATTCATATTCAGAATGTGATACAGTATTAAGACAGGGTCCAGTATTATAAATAAATAAACACGCTTTAAGAGAAACAGCAGTGATGTTTATTGCCCATTCCCATCCATTCTCTAGATGTTTCTACATTGTGGTTGCAATCCACAGGGTCAAGGGACTCAGCGATGTTAAATAAAAAACTAGAGCCCACAATTAACCAATACAGAAAGGAAAGGGGATGAAATGTATTGCCTGCGTGCAGTACCTTCCACTTTCCTCTATTAAATGCCATTTGCCATGCGTCTGCCCAGTTCTGAATGCTGTCGAGATCATTTTGAATGACCTTTGCTGCTGCAACAGTGTTTGCCACTCCTCCTGTTTGGAACTGCAAACACAAGTCAAAAAGGAAGTTAGAAAGGCCAAGAGAGAGACAGAAATGAACATTGCTAAGGGGGCTAAAACCAATTCCAAAACGTTTATCCAGTATTAGAACAGCAAGAGAACATTCAAAGAGAAGGTTAAATGTCTAAGAGACAGAAATGGCAAAATCATAGATGAAGAAAAAAATAGCGAGTATATTAAATGATTACTTTTCACAGGTTTTTACAAAGGAGGACACGAACAACATGCCCCACATGTCGACCTGTTCCTATCCAATTTTAAATAACTTTAGCATAACAGAGGCAGAAGTGTTAAAGGGACTAGGAGCTCTTAAAATAAACAAATCCCCAGGGCCGGATGAGATCCTCCCAATAGTACTCAAAGAAATGAAAGAAGTTATTTACAAACCGCTAACCAAGATCATGCAACAGTCTCTTGACACAGGGGTTGTACCGACAGACTGGAAAATAGCAAACGTAATACCAATCCACAAAAAGAGAGACAAAACCGAACCAGGTAACTACAGACCAATAAGCCTGACTTCTATTATATGGAAACTTATGGAAACTATAATAAGATTCAAAATGGAAAATTACCTATATGGTAACAATATCCTGGGAGACAGGCAGCATGGTTTTAGGAAAGAGAGATCACGTCTAACTAACCTGCTTGACCTTTTTGAGGATGCAACATTGAAAATGGATAACTGCAAAGCATACGACATGGTCTATTTAGATTTCCAGAAAGCTTTTGACAAAGTCCCGCATAAAAGATTAATTCTCAAACTGAACGCAGTAGGGATTCAAGGAAATGCATGCACATGGATTAGGGAGTGGTTAACAGGTAGAAAACAGAAAGTACTGAGTAGAGGAGAAACCTCAAAATGGAGTGAGGTAACCAGTGGTGTACCACAGGGATCAGTATTAGGTCCTCTGCTATTCCTAATCTACATTAATGATTTAGATTCTGGTATAGTAAGCAAACTAGTTAAATTTGCAGAGGACACAAAAATTGGAGGAGTGGCAAACACTGTTGCAGCAACAAAGGTCATTCAAAATGATCTAGACAGCATTCAGAACTGGGCAGACACATGGCAAATGACATTTAATAGAGGAAAGTGTAAAGTATTGCACGCAGGAAATAAAAATGTGCATTATAAATATCATATGGGAGATACTGAAATTGAAGAAGGAATCTATGAAAAAGACCTAGGAGTTTATGTTGACTCAGAAATGTCTTCATCTAGACAATGTGGAGAAGCTATAAAAAAGGCCAACAAGATGCTCGGATATATTGTGAGAAGTGTTGAATTTAAATCAAGGGAAGTAATGTTAAAACTCTACAATGCATTAGTAAGACCTCACCTAGAATATTGTGTTCAGTTCTGGTCACCTCGTTACAAAAAGGATATTGCTGCTCTAGAAAGAGTGCAAAGAAGAGCAACCAGAATTATCCCGGGTTTAAAAGGCATGTCGTATGCAGACAGGCTCAAAGAATTGAATCTATTCAGTCTTGAACAAAGAAGACTACGCGGCGATCTGATTCAAGCATTCAAAATCCTAAAAGGTGCAGACAATGTCGACCCAGGGGACTTTTTCAACCTGAAAAAAGAAACAAGGACCAGGGGTCACAAATGGAGATTAGATAAAGGGGCATTCAGAACAGAAAATAAGAGACACTTTTTTACACAGAGAATTGTGAGGGTCTGGAGCCAACTCCCCCGTAATGTTGTTGAAGCTGACACCCTGGGATCCTTCAAGAAGCTGCTTGAGGAGATTTTGGGATCAATAAGCTACTAACAACCAAACGAGCAAGATGGGCTGAATGGGGCCTCCTCTCGTTTGGAAACTTTCTTATGTTCTTAAACGTGTTCTGATGTTGAATCTGCTCTTCTTAGGGTCGGTATTATTGTCATTGCTTGCGTCCCGGCTCCTCTTTCTTTACACATTAAGCGCTGCCTGCACTGTCTGTTGATTGACAGGTTTGAAGATTGTACTCGCGCGATCTCTTTGGCTGTTTGAAAGGGTGATGACGTTATTACACCTGCATGGATTGTGTGATTTCATGCTGTGTGAAAGGGTGATGATGTTATTACACCTGCATGGATTGTGTGATTTCATGTTGTGTGAAAGGGTGATGACGTTATTACACCCGCATGGATTGTGTGATTTCATGCTGTGTGAAAGGGTGATGACGTTATTACACCCGCATGGATTGTGTGATTTCATGCTGTGTGAAAGGGTGATGACGTTATTACACCCGCATGGATTGTGTGATTTCATGCTGTGTGAAAGGGTGATGATGTTATTACACCCGCATGGATTGTGTGATTTCATGCTGTGTGAAAGGGTTATGACGTTATTACACCCGCATGGATTGTGTGATTTCATGCTGTATTAAAGGGTATTTTACACACTCATTAAAACGTTTCAGAGACGGCACAGTAGCTGCATTTCTGTGTGAAAATTTAATAATCAATTAAGAGCAGCAGGCAGCAAATTACTTATGCTGCATTCATGTAGCTAGTGCTACAACAAACACACATACACACACACTGAGACACACACAATGAGAGACACACACAAACACTAAGACACACACACACAAAGACACACACTGACACACACACAGTTATTGACCCGCAAACACACGCACACACAGGTACTG
Source organism: Acipenser ruthenus (assembly GCF_902713425.1). NCBI lineage: Eukaryota > Metazoa > Chordata > Actinopteri > Acipenseriformes > Acipenseridae > Acipenser > Acipenser ruthenus. The sequence goes on from NC_081230.1 coordinate 211,943, forward strand.
ACACGCACACACACACACACACACACACAGTAGTAACACACAAACACAGGTACTGACAGACACACGCACTGACACGCACACACACACACACAGGTACTGACACACACGCACACACACTTATGCTATGCACTTATGTTATGCTAATTGGTAAATATGCAAATGTAAACATTACAAGAGCCAACCAAATCGCGTGAAAGCACAAAGTAGGCGGAGCTCATTTGTATACAAACTCCAGATTAGCTGCCAGTTAAATATTTAGCAAAATGTTAAATATAGCTAAGAGATTTAAGATTTATTTAAATATTTAGCTAACTGTTAAATCTAGCTAAGATTTAAGATTTATTTAAATATTTAACTAACTGTTAAATGTTGTAAGTAGATTTCTAAATGATATCTGAATGCACACATTTATAAAAAGCTGTATTTATTTTCTCCTCATTTCTGGCAGCCCATACTAACGGCGCTCGGAACTTTGGCATTTTTAAATCCTAACGGTCTCTGCTCAGCGGAGTGGAATGTTCAGGAGCCGGTTGCCTAGCAGCGTCTCCGCCTCCTTCTCTGCCCCGCCCCCTCTCTCCCTCTCTCGTTGCTCCAGCTAGGAGTTCACATTCAGCTTCCTTAGATTATATAGCGCCATTCTTTACTAACTTTTATAAATGAGCTTATTGGAGGCTTCGTGTTTTTAAGATGGTTCAGGTGCAGTCCGGGCAGACTGACTGGAGCAGTAATGTTAAATAAAATAACTGGAGCCCACAATTAACCAATATAGAAAGGAAGGGGGGAGAAATGTATTGCCTGCGTGCAGAACCTTCCACTTTCCTCTATTAAATGTCATTTGCCATGTGTCTGCCCAGTTCTGAATGCTGTCGAGATCATTTTGAATGACCTTTGCTGCTGCAACAGTGTTTGCCACTCCTCCTATTTTTGTGTCACTTGTTATTGATTTATTTATATAAATGTGTGTTTTGTTGTTCAGCTCTTTATTATTATTTCTCATCTCGAGTGTGGTTTGATGGATTTGCTTCACTGGACCCCCCTAAACTACTTTCTCTCTTTCCTCTATGGAACTATACGAGCGAAACTCCGATTGGCTGAAGGACTGTCTGCCCAATCCACGCCCCTCCCCCCTTGTTGCTTAGCAACCGCGTCTCCCGTTCCACGGCTCTGCTTGCCAGCGGCTCGCTGCTTGATCTCCCCGCCCTGCCAATCATCTCCTGCCTTTATAAATGCGGAGGAATATTGTGAGAGGGAGAGCCGGACTTGTGAAGGAGATTCCGCGCTGCAGACTGGAGCTGGAACGCGGAGAGACTTTATAACTTCGTGTCGCACACCAGGAAGGCTGTGTGTGACCGGGAGGGGATCATTTCAAACACGGGGTGCAGCGTGCTGGGGTTCCCCGGTCAGGGAGCCTGTTAGTTTATTGTTAACGTTGTGTGCTTTATTTGATAGCTGTGCCGCTCCTGCAGCAAGGAGTCCTCTGGTTTATTTGTTATATTTCATTTTATTCTGGCGTGCACGCAGCTGTTTTATATATTCATTTTAAATAGATTGGGTGGAATTGGTACCGTGTACTTTATAAATGTAATGTAGTTTGTAACGAGACCATTCAACTGCTGACGTTGTTGTCTACTTTGTATGTATCACAAAAAGAACAGAATTGCTGATCTGGCTAATTAACTTTACTATAAGAAACTGATAGATCCAAGTATTTTATATAAACTGCAATCATATAATCTGTGGTAATTAGTTTAATTAACTGCACTATAAGAAACTGATCGATTTAGAGTCTGTTTTATTGTATTATCCTTATATATATATATATAACCGTTTGCTAAACTATTTAAGGACCAAGTGTTTTTTTGGCTGTATTTGACTCTCTTCCTATAACAATGCACAAAACATCAATTTGTTACAGTCTCATCTTGGAATGGGTGTCCTTGTTTTCAGGACACACTGGGGAACGTTATAGCTTCTCTTAAATAATCTGTCAAAGCTGTCTGGCAAGGCAAGCTGTGGTTTTCAATTTGAAATTTCAGTATGATGAGGTATTGACACAATCTCGGTCCTTAAAGGGTTAAGAGCCAAACACACTGACCAATTGCGCCACAGGAATTTTCTGCGGGATACGAGGAAAAAAATCACGCGCCTTGACAGGTTGCATTTCTGAAACTGACAGCTCGGTAAGAACATAAGAACATAAGAAAGTTTACAAACGAGAGGAGGCCATTCAGCCCATCTTGCTCGTTTGGTTGTTAGTAGCTTATTGATCCCAGAATCTCATCAATCAGCTTCTTGAAGGATCCCAGGGTGTCAGCTTCAACAACATTACTGGGGAGTTGGTTCCAGACCCTCACAATTCTCTGTGTAGAAAAGTGCCTCCTATTTTCTGTTCTGAATGCCCCTTTATCTAATCTCCATTTGTGACCCCTGGTCCTTTTTTCTTTTTTCAGGTTGTCCCCTGGGTTGACATTGTCTATACCTTTTAGGATTTTGAATGTTTGAATCAGATCGCCGCGTAGTCTTCTTTGTTCAAGACTAAATAGATTCAATTCTTTGAGCCTGTCTGCATACGACATGCCTTTTAAACCCGGGATAATTCTGGTTGCTCTTCTTTGCACTCTTTCTAGAGCAGCAATATCCTTTTTGTAAAGAGGTGACCAGAACTGACCACAATATTCTAGGTGAGGTCTTACTAATGCATTGTAAAGTTTTAACATTACTTCCCTTGATTTAAATTCAACACTTCTCACAATATATCCAAGCATCTTGTTGGCCTTTTTTATAGCTTCCCCACATTGTCTAGATGAAGACATTTCTGAGTCAACATAAACTCCTAGATCTTTATCATAGATTCCTTCTTCAATTTCACTATCTCCCATATGATATTTATAATGCACATTTTTATTGCCCGCATGCAATACTTTACACTTTTCTCTATTAAATTTCATTTGCCATGTGTCTGTCCAGTTCTGAATGCTGTCTAGATCATTTTGAATGACCTTTGCTGCTTCAACAGTGTTTGCCACTCCTCCTATTTTTGTGTCGTCTGCAAATTTAACGAGTTTGCTTACTATACCAGAGTCTAAATCATTAATGTAGATTAGGAATAGCAGAGGACCTAATACTGATCCCTGTGGTACTCCACTGGTTACCTCGCTCCATTTTGAGGTTTCTCCTCTAATCAGTACTTTCTGTTTTCTACATGTTAACCACTCCCTAATCCATGTGCATGCATTTCCTTGAATCCCTACTGTGTTCAGTTTGAGAATTAATCTTTTATGTGGGACTTTGTCAAAAGCTTTCTGGAAATCTAAATAAACCATGTCGTATGTTTTGCAATTATCCATTTTCAATGTTGCATCCTCAAAAAAGTCAAGTGGGTTTATTAGACATGATCTCCCTTTCCTAAAACCATGCTGCCTGTCTCCCAGGATATTGTTACCATATAGGTAATTTTCCATTTTGGATCTTATTATAGATCCATAAGTTTACATATAATAGAAGTCAGGCTTATTGGTCTGTAGTTACCTGGTTCGGTTTTGTCTCCCTTTTTGTGGATCGGTATTACGTTTGCTATTTTCCAGTCTGTCGGTACAACCCCTGTGTCAAGAGACTGTTGCATGATCTTGGTTAGCGGTCTGTAAATAACTTTTCATTTCTTTGAGTACTATTGGTTGTGCTTCGTAGAAAATGATGTTGTTGGAGTTGGGGTATAGCTCAGTGGTAGAGCATTTGCCTGCAGATCAAGAGATCCCAGGTTCAAATCCGAATACCCCCATTTTTATTTAAATTAAAATACAATTTGCATTATATAATTTTTGATTTCAGCTGCAAAGGTACAAACAAGTAACAAATAGTGTTTTAAAGACAGCAACAAGGTACGGACGGGGATTGAACCCGTGATCTTCGGTTTACGAGACCGACGCCTTACCACTTGGCCACCGCACCCTTCATGACTGCAAATGAAATGGGAAGCTTGGACTCTATTGAGAAGGCTGCCCGGAAAGGCAATCTGCCTGGAAACCAACCTTACAGTTAACAGCTGAATGCCAAGGATGGGCAAAATAGTCTCGGAAACTCTTTAAATAGAAAACATTGGTCTCCATATTTATTTAAAATACAAATAGAAAATAGGTTGCCAGACATGTATTTTAAATAGAAATGAGTAAATACTTATTTTGCAAATAGTATTTTTTTAAAACACTTGACACCATCATCTACCGGCTGTAGTATACACCCATTTTTTATTTATTGTTTTCATAATAATGAACTGAAAGTTTCAGTACTGCCTCAGTCCACAAGCCTGTCAGTAACCGTATTTTGATCCAAAAGAACTGGTACTTCTATAGCAATAATTACAATAGTTTTAGGCTGTCTTTGAAAATGAATTAATCTGGAGTTAAGAATCGTACATCTTTTACCAGAAACATTTTGTTTTACATTAAATGGATTTCATATTAGAGTGAAGCTATGGTCGCATTGCTGAGTAAGGAATGACCATAAAACAAGGCACATGCTAATTCTGAGGACACACTCGTTTTAGGTGTTAACCCTATTATTTACAGCAGCAGCGATGCAATTTTAAAGCTTTTCACCATTTTTCAACTTTTTAAAAAAATTAATACAAAAATGCAGTTTATGCTCAATTTGTAATAAAGCAGTACTTGTTATATGATCCTGACAGTAATCGTAATATAATCAGAGCCTTCTGAGGACACAGACGCCGTTACCCACAGTGACTTACAATCGTAAACAAAAATACATTTCAAGAATCACAGTTCAAGTATTCATACATATAAGAGCAAGAGAAAATACAATAACTTCAGTTCTAAAAAGTACAAGTATATGACAAAATACGATTCAGTAATCAGAGCAGATAACAGTGTCAGTGATAGTTACATCAGGATATGATTAAATGCAAAATACTACAGATTGAATAACACTTGTGGCAGATTACAGTACAGTAAATGCAGTAGAATAAGGAGCAGATAAGAGCAAGTAAAGCACATTAAGGAAGAGTGATAAAGTGTCCACAGGGAAAATAGGAGTTCTACAGGTGATGTCTGAAGAGGGGAGTCTTGAGGTATAGAAGTACCAGTTCTTTTGGATCAAAATACGGTTACTGACAGGCTTGTGGACTGAGGCAGTACTGAAACTTTCAGTTCATTATTATGAAAACAATAAATAAAAAATGGGTGTATACTACAGCCGGTAGATGGTGTCAAGTGTTTTAAAAAAATACTATTTGCAAAATAAGTATTTACTCATTTCTATTTAAAATACATGTCTGGCAACCTATTTTCTATTTCAAATAAATATGGAGACCAATGTTTTCTATTTAAAGAGTTTCCGAGACTATTTTGCCCATCCTTGGCATTCAGCTGTTAACTGTAAGGTTGGTTTCCAGGCAGATTGTCTTTCCGGGCAGCCTTCTCAATAGAGTCCAAGCTTCCGATTTCATTTGCAGTCATGAAGGGTGCGGTGGCCAAGTGGTAAGGCGTCGGTCTCGTAAACCGAAGATCACGGGTTCAATCCCCGTCCGTACCTTGTTGCTGTCTTTAAAACACTATTTGTTACTTGTTTGTACATTTGCAGTTGAAATGAAAAATTTAATAAAACAAGGCACATGCTAATTCTGAGGACACACTTGTTTTAGGTGTTAACTCTATTATTTGCAGCAGCAGCGATGCGATTTTAAAGCTTTTCACCATTTTTCAACTTTTTTTTAATTAATACAAAAATGCAGTTTCTGCTCAATTTGTAATAAAGCAGTACTTGTTATATGATCCTGACACTAATCGTAATATTCAATTCAATTCAATTCAATTCAATAAGCTTTATTGGCATGACAGGAATAAACAAGTTTTGCCAAAGCAGAATAACCCTGCAAGCAGACAGGTTCAGTGTATAAACAGACACAATGCAAAGACAATTTTCAGTGCAGGTTCATTTGTTTCTCTTAGACTGTGGCAGGCAGTCACATATTCAGCAGCTAGTGCACATGTTATCCCCACCTCTCCTAAAAATATTTGTAGTTTTTCAGTTTCTGAGAGGTGTGTGAAGTCACTGATGTGCCTCGTGAATTTGGGTATGAATGTGTCCCTGAGCAGCTTGTATTTGGGGCAGTGCAGTAGGAAGTGAGCTCTGTCTCTCTGTGGTGTAACTCACAGCGCTCACACAGTCTCCTCTCTCTGGGTCTCCACGTGGCTCTGTGTTGACCCTTTTCCATTGCTAATGTGTGCTCGCTCAATCTGTATTTGGTCAGTAGTTGTTTTTGTTTTTGGTCTTTAACTCTGACCAGATATTCTGCCAGGGCGTCTAGTCTGTTTAAACTCTGCTAGCACTCTAATTTATGCTGTGATTTTACTCGGCTCTCCCAGTGTATCAGGTATTTGTTTTTCAGGGTGGTGGTTATTTTAGATATCATTGGGGCCTGATTAGAGCAGCTCTTCTGAGGCTCTGTGATGCTGATCTGGTTCTCCTCACAGAGCTTCTCCATCATGTAGTTGATGGTCTTTTTATTTGGGTAGCTCTCCTGGCTCTTCAGGGCCTTGAACTGGTAGGAGTCGGGGTTGCTTTGGTTCAGGTGGCTCCAGTACCTCAAAGCTCTTTTGTACAGTGAGCAGTAAGGGAAGACGTCCTAGCTCAGCTCTACAAGCATTGCTGGGAGCATTTCTGTGCAACTGCAAGATGTTTTTGCAGAATTCTAAATGTAAGATTTCTGTTGGACTTTTGTCCCAATTACTATATTCACAATTTAGAGTGGGACCCCAAACTTCACTGCCATACAAAAGGATTGGTTGTATAACTTGGTCAAAGAGTTTGAGCCAGACGGTGATTGATGGCTTTAGGTTATACAGCCGTTTCTTTATTGCATGAATGGCTCTGCTGGCTTTTTGTCTCAGACAGCTGGGTTAAAGCTCCCTGATGCACTGATCATTAGTCCCAGGTAGGTGTAATTTGTTGTGTGCTCTAATGTTTTGCCAGCAAGGGTGAACTGGGATTTATTTCCCTGTATCCTGGCTTTCTTTTGGAAAATCATAATTTTTGTTTTGTTCATATTTCTGTTTAAAGCCCATGTTTCACAATACTGCTCCAGCAGGTTCAAACTCTGCTGCAGCCCGTGCTCTGTGGGAGATAACAGAACCAGATCGTCAGCATAGAGCAAGCATTTAATCTGATTGTCATCCAGAGTTACTCCTGGGACAGAGGACTGCTCCAGCACTGTAGCCAACTCATCCACATAGATGTTAAAGAGAGTTGGGCTCAGGTTACACCCTTGTCTCACTCCCCTGCCCTGTGTGAAAAACTCTGTCCTTTTGTTCTTAATTTTGACACTGCTTTTATTTCCTGAGTACATTGATTTAATAATATCATACACCTTGCCCCCTATGCCACTTTGGAGGAGTCTGAAGAAGAGACCAGGGTGCCAGATTGAGTCAAAGGCTTTTTTAAAGTCAATGAAACAAGCAAACACTTTTCCTTTGCTGGTCTGATTGACGTGCTTGTTAATGATGGCCTGCAGGGTGTAAATGTGGTCTGTAGGGCGGTGCTTTGGTAAGAAGCCTATCTGGCTTTTACTCAGCACGCTGTGTTCTGTCAGAAAGTTCAGTATTCGGGTGTTAATAATACTGCAGAATACTTTCCCTAAGCTACTGTTTACACAGATACCCCTATAATTATTCGGGTCTAATCTGTCTCCATGTTTATAAATTGGTGTGATGAGCCCTTTGTTCCAGATCTCTGGGAAGCAGCCTGTTCTCAGGATGATGTTAAACAGTTTCACCAGGGCCTCTTTCAGATGAGTGTTGCTGTATTTTAACATCTCATTGCTGATGCTGTCGAGGCCACAGGCTTTCCTGGCTGAGAGGGACTTCAGTTTGTCTGTCACCTCCTTCAGGGTGATCGGGGCATCTAGAGGTGACTGATTATCTTTAATAATTCTTTCCAGGTTTGCTCATTTATCAAGTAATCCATTTTGATTTAGAGTTAGATTATTTTTTGGGATTGGTTTGTAAAGTTTTTCAAAATATTCTTTCCAAATATTTCCATTAAGGATTGCCAATTCCTTGTTACTATTACTGGAGTTCAGATTCTTCCAGTTTGACCAGAATGAATTATTATCAATTGATTGTTCAACCTGTAATAATTGTTTGCTCACGTAGGCTTGTTTTTTCTTTTTAAGTGTGTGTTTGTAGTGTTTTAAAGTTTGACAGTAATTGAGTCTTAATTCTTTATTTTGTTGATCTCTATGTTTCAGATTAGATAGTTCTCTTAATTTGTTCCTCGTTGCTTTACATTCCCTGTCAAACCATTTTTCTGTAGGTTTTGTTTTCTGGATCTTAATAATTGCGTTTGTTTTCCTTATTTCTGATTTGTCTGCTGCTATTAGTAACATTTTGCTGAAGTCTCTCACAGCCAGATTGACTCCATTTGCATCAGTCTGATAGCTTTTATGTAAGAAATGGTTTAACATGTGTTTGATTTCGTCACTGTTGATGATTTCCTGGTATTGTAAATGGCTGGTTTGTTTCCATTTATAGGTGGGTGGGAGTTTGTATAGATGTGTGTGTGTGTTTACACCAATGTTGGGCTGTGCTGACCTTTTTAGATACAGCACTGTCTGGCTGTGGTCTGACAGGGTGGACTGTGGTCTGACTATGAAGCTGTTAATGAGCTGGGGGTCCATGTCAGTGATGAAATAGTCCACCACACTGCAGCCCCGAGAAGAGCTGAAGGTGAACCTTCCTAGAGAGTCTCCTCTAGTCCGGCCATTTACAATGTACATTCCTACACTTCTGCACATCTGCAGCAGCTGTTTCCCATTCTTATTGACCACACTATCATAGCTGTTTCTGTTTAGTGTGATAGAGTCTTGGTACAAAGGAGAATTTCCAAAGATGTACTTATTTCCCTCTATTGTTATAAAATCATTTTCTCTGCCCGTTCTGGAGTTCAAGTCTCCACAGAGCAGCACATTACCCAGTGTCTGGAAGTGCAGCACCTCTGACTCCAGATTGTGGAAAACCTCCTCATTATAATAAGGGGAGTCGGAAGGCGGGATGTATGCCGCACACAGGTAGAGATCTCTGTGCATTTGGAAAATGCTTCCTTTCACCTTTAACCATAAATGTGAAACTCCTCTTTTTACCGGGCTGATGGAATGAGAAATTTCCCCTTTATACCATACAATTATGCCGCCTGACTCTCTGCCATGCTTGATTTTCGTACTCTTTAGGGAGGGCACTTTGAGCTCCCCATACCCCACGGGACATTGACTAGACACATCTGCACTGAGCCATGTTTCACAAAGAATAATTACATCCATGTCTTTTAAACTATTTACAAAATCAGGGACTGAACTCTTCATTCCAAACACTGAAGAGCACAAGCCCTGAACATTCCAGCTGCTGATTTTGAACGAGATCGTTGCTACTGATAGAACTGTTTATGGTGAAATAAGTTGTGAACACAATTGTTTATGAACCGTTCTAAAGAGTTCTATTATTGTTGTTTGTTTTTATTATTATTACTACTGTTTTTTCTGAGAAGTGTAAATATATACTCTCCAGAGGTTTTCTGATCTTGATATTCAAAGGTTAACGTCAGAAGATGACTGGGAGTTGATGTATTCACACTTGTACATGCTCATACACACACCTTATAGACACATTAGCTAGTCCATTGCTCACCCTTGTTGCAGACTATGCTGTCAGTAATCTGGAGCAGATCATGTGAAGGAGTTGCTTGATGTCACTCAGTTCAGATGTCGTTGAGTCCGCTGGACCTGAAGCTGCTGCTGCTGCGTAGCTCTTCTGGTGGTATCTGGGGGCGGCGCTGGGACTGTTCCTGAGGATTGGAGGTGGGGGGGTCTGGGGGGCCGGGGGGGTGCTGCTCCTGGTGAATCCATGTGCAGACGGTGTGGGTTCTTGGGAGCCTCTCCTTCCGAGCGCTCTGTATCTCTTTGTGTGGCGGGCTAGCATTGGCTCTCTGCTGGTCCTGGCTGGGTCTCGGCCGAGGGTGACGTCCTTGATGGTTTTTGCAAAGATTTTCATCCCTTGTTGGTTGAGGTGGACTTCGTCATACAGGTGTCTGTGCTGGAGGGCGTGGTGATGAGCTACGTGCACACTGGGGAGGCGAGCACAGCTGTTTGAGATCTTCCTGTTAATCTCATCAATACTGTGCTCTGGCACATCTTTTCTCAGCAGCAATGTGGAGAGAATGATTTTGGCCGCAGGGAATCGCTGTGTGGCCAGTTTGACCAGTTGTTCCAGTGATTTGGGCAGATCTTCTGAATGCTGCGGCAGATCATTTGTCCCAGTGTGGATTATGATGTATTTTGGGGCTACAAACTGTGGCTTTGCTATAATCTGAAATGCTCTCTCTGTATTGGGGCATCTGATTTTAGTGATTCGCTTTCCCGGAAACAGCCGCCTTTCGTCAAGGTAGCGCCCGTTGGAGTCTATGAGAATCACCACGTCAGGCTGGGGGTGTTTGTTGCTGGTTTGGGGGTTTGAAGGTTGAGTCTGTTCTTCAGGGGATGGGGTTGGTGCCTCGTGCTCTGCATTGTCTATGTCTGTGTTGGTGTTGGTTGTTGTGTTTCTTCTCTGCTGTTGTGTGGAGTTCACAGAGCTGTTGAGAACGTCCCCTTCTGAGGGTTGGGATTGCGACTTTCCCTTTTGTGTCTCTACAGCAGCCAATGCTGTCTCTGCCTTTTCAATCTGAGGCTGAATCTGATTCTCACTCCTGGTTGGCGCTGTCGTGCTGCGTATATCTGTTTGTGCCAGCTTTTCTTTCAGACTCTGCAGTTCTCTGTGGAGGCTCCTTGTCTCACTGATCTGTGCCTTCTTCTGGAGCTCCTCTCTGACCTTCTTCATGTCGCTCTTCAGACGATCGTTCTCTAACTGCAGCTCACTCGCTTGTGCTTTCAGTTCAGCCAACACTACTTTATGTTCATTTTTTATTTTATTGATTTCGTCTTTTAGCTGTTCTATACTTTCTCCTTGATTTAGTTTGGCTGTGACTGATTCTCTGAATTCAGTAAACTCCCTCTCCAGGTCTGACAGGCAGTCTTTGATGGCTTTCACAGGGCTGAGCATCTTTGGTGACAGACTGGGGGTGAGCTGGGCAGTGTTCCTGGCAGACTCTGTGCTGGGTGTGGCGTCTGCAGCACTACAGTCCGCACCCTGTCTGCCCTGCTGTGTGCAGTCAGTGCGCAGCTTCTCCTTGTCAGCCTGTTGCTTCACTGTCAGGAAAGACTGTTCAAAAGTGTCTAGGCTCGCCTCGCAGCCTTGTATCAGCACAGTGCCATTGTGATAGATATTGCATGTAAACACAGTGATGTCAGGGTCTGTGTCTTCGGTTATCACTAATTGTCTGCCATTGCAGATGCCTTTTCTTTTAAAGTGTCTGAATGTGTTACACAGAGCATTGAACCAGGCGGCTGGCTGCTCTGTGAAGAACACCAGGTTTGTTTTGGTCCTGGTCTCTCCAGATAGGGAGAAGTCTGCCATTAGTGTCTCTGGTCTGTCTTTTAAAAGAGCATTTTTAAAGGTCTTCCTAGCCTGTCCAGCTGGGTATCGTATTTCAAAGCTCTCTGGACCCAGCTGTTCCAGTGGCAGTTGGTTTGGAATCTTCGATGTCACAGTTTCTGCACCCGGTCTGCAGGGATCGGGGGTTTCCCTCCTTTTCAAACTGCCATCTTCCATCTCAGGCTTCATTCTTATACAAGATGTATTTGTTGTGTTTTTATTTTTTTTAGTATTTAATAAATTTTAAAGTCAGTTTCCTTGACCCTTACTGTAGAGTAGCTGTAGAAAGCAGGCTTACCTCAGCCACCGGCAGACAGCTATCCTCCTGCTTTAGTATTTCATTGGGTGCTGATTTGTTTTCTTTCTCCTGTACACGGCACTCTTTTCCTTCTGTTGTCTTATTTGTGTTTCTTCTCTGCTGTTGTGTGGGGTTCACAGAGCTGTTGAGAACGTCCCCTTCTGAGGGTTGGGATTGCGACTTTCCCTTTTGTGTCTCTACAGCAGCCAATGCTGTCTCTGCCTTTTCAATCTGAGGCTGAATCTGACTCTCACTCCTGGTTGGCGCTGTCGTGCTGCGTATATCTGTTTCTATCACTCCCCTCTTTCTCTCTCGTTCCCCTCTTTCTCTCTCGTTCCTCTCTCTCACTTCCCTCTTTCTCTCTCGTTCCCCTCTTTCTCTCTCGTTCCCCTCTTTCTCTCTCGTTCCTCTCTCTCTCACTTCCCTCTTTCTCTCTCGTTCCCCTCTTTCTCTCTCGTTCCCCTCTTTCTCTCTCGTTCCTCTCTTTCTCTCTCGTTCCCCTCTTTCTCTCTCGTTCCCCTCTTTCTCTCTCGTTCCCCTCTTTCTCTCTCGTTCCCCTCTTTCTCTCTCACTTCCCTCTTTCTCTCTCGTTCCCCTCTTTCTCTCTCGTTCCCCTCTTTCTCTCTCGTTCCCCTCTTTCTCTCTCGTTCCCCTCTTTCTCTCTCGTTCCCCTCTTTCTCTCTCGTTCCTCTCTTTCTCTCTCGTTCCCCTCTTTCTCGATCCCCTCTTTCTCGATCACTCCTCTCTTTCTCGATCACTCCTCTCTTTCTCTCTCGTTCCCCTCTTTCTCTCTCGTTCCCCTCTTTCTCTCTCGTTCCCCTCTTTCTCTCTCGTTCCTCTCTTTCTCTCTCGTTACCCTCTTTCTCTCTCGTTCCCCTCTTTCTCTCTCGTTCCCTTCTTTTTCTATCACTCCCCTCTTTCTCTATCACTCGCCTCTTTCTCTCTCATTCCCTTCTTTTTCTATCACTCCCCTCTTTCTCTCTCGTTCCTCTCTTTCTCTCTCGTTCCCCTCTTTCTCTCTCGTTCTTCTCTCTCTCTCGTTCCCCTCTTTCTCTCTCGTTCCCCTCTTTCTCTCTCGTTCCCTTCTTTTTCTATCACTCCCCTCTTTCTCTATCACTCGCCTCTTTCTCTCTCATTCCCTTCTTTTTCTATCACTCCCCTCTTTCTCTCTCGTTCCTCTCTTTCTCTCTCGTTCCCCTCTTTCTCTCTCGTTCCCTTCTTTTTCTATCACTCCCCTCTTTCTCTATCACTCGCCTCTTTCTCTCTCATTCCCTTCTTTTTCTATCACTCCCCTCTTTCTCTCTCGTTCCTCTCTTTCTCTCTCGTTCCCCTCTTTCTCTCTCGTTCTCTCTCTCTCGTTCCCCTCTTTCTCTCTCGTTCCCCTCTTTCTCTCTCGTTCCTCTCTCTCTCACTTCCCTCTTTCTCTCTCGTTCCCCTCTTTCTCTCTCGTTCCTCTCTTTCTCTCTCGTTCCCCTCTTTCTCTCTCGTTCCCCTCTTTCTCTCTCGTTCCCCTCTTTCTCTCTCGTTCCCCTCTTTCTCTCTCGTTCCTCTCTTTCTCTCTCGTTACCCTCTTTCTCTCTCGTTCCCCTCTTTCTCTCTCGTTCCCTTCTTTTTCTATCACTCCCCTCTTTCTCTATCACTCGCCTCTTTCTCTCTCATTCCCTTCTTTTTCTATCACTCCCCTCTTTCTCTCTTGTTCCTCTCTTTCTCTCTCGTTCCCCTCTTTCTCTCTCGTTCTTCTCTCTCTCTCGTTCCCCTCTTTCTCTCTCGTTCCCCTCTTTCTCTCTCGTTCCCTTCTTTTTCTATCACTCCCCTCTTTCTCTATCACTCGCCTCTTTCTCTCTCATTCCCTTCTTTTTCTATCACTCCCCTCTTTCTCTCTCGTTCCTCTCTTTCTCTCTCGTTCCCCTCTTTCTCTCTCGTTCTTCTCTCTCTCTCGTTCCCCTCTTTCTCTCTCGTTCCCCTCTTTCTCTCTCGTTCCCTTCTTTTTCTATCACTCCCCTCTTTCTCTATCACTCGCCTCTTTCTCTCTCATTCCCTTCTTTTTCTATCACTCCCCTCTTTCTCTCTCGTTCCTCTCTTTCTCTCTCGTTCCCCTCTTTCTCTCTCGTTCCTCTCTTTCTCTCTCGTTACCCTCTTTCTCTCTCATTCCCCTCTTTCTCTCTCGTTCCCCTCTTTCTCTCTCGTTCCCCTCTTTCTCTCTCGTTCCCCTCTTTCTCTCTCGTTCCTCTCTTTCTCTCTCGTTACCCTCTTTCTCTCTCGTTCCCCTCTTTCTCTCTCGTTCCCTTCTTTTTCTATCACTCCCCTCTTTCTCTATCACTCGCCTCTTTCTCTCTCGTTCCCCTCTTTCTCTCTCGTTCTTCTCTCTCTCGTTCCCCTCTTTCTCTATCACTCGCCTCTTTCTCTCTTGTTCCCCTCTTTCTCTCTCGTTCCTCTCTTTCTCTCTCGTTACCCTCTTTCTCTCTCGTTCCCCTCTTTCTCTCTCATTCCCTTCTTTTTCTATCACTCCCCTCTTTCTCTCTCGTTCCTCTCTTTCTCTCTCGTTCCCCTCTTTCTCTCTCGTTCTTCTCTCTCTCGTTCCCCTCTTTCTCTCTCGTTCCCCTCTTTCTCTCTCGTTCCCTTCTTTTTCTATCACTCCCCTCTTTCTCTATCACTCGCCTCTTTCTCTCTCATTCCCTTCATTCCTCTCTTTCTCTCTCGTTCTCCTCTTTCTCTATCACCCTCCTCTTTCTCTCTCGTTCCCCTCTTTCTCTCTTGTTCCTCTCTTTCTCTCTCGTTCCCCTCTTTCTCTCTCATTCCTCTTTCTCTCTCGTTCCCCTCTTTCTCTATCACCCTCCTCTTTCTCTCTCGTTCCCCTCTTATTCTCTCGCTCCTCTCTTTCTCTCTCGTTCCCCTCTTTCACTCGTTCCCCTCTTTCTCTCTCGTTCCCCTCTTTCTCTCTTGTTCCCCTCTTTCTCTCTCGTTCCTCTCTTTCTCTCTCGTTACCCTCTTTCTCTCTCGTTCCCCTCTTTCTCTCTCGTTCCCTTCTTTTTCTATCACTCCCCTCTTTCTCTATCACTCGCCTCTTTCTCTCTCATTCCCTTATTTTTCTATCACTCCCCTCTATCTCTCTCGTTCCTCTCTTTCTCTCTCGTTTCCCTCTTTCTCTCTCGTTCTTCTCTCTCTCTCGTTCCCCTCTTTCTCTCTCGTTCCCCTCTTTCTCTCTCGTTCCCTTCTTTTTCTATCACTCCCCTCTTTCTCTATCACTCGCCTCTTTCTCTCTCATTCCCTTCTTTTTCTATCACTCCCCTCTTTCTCTCTCGTTCCTCTCTTTCTCTCTCGTTCCCCTCTTTCTCTCTCGTTCCCCTCTTTCTCTCTCGTTCCCCTCTCTCTCTCGTTCCCTTCTTTTTCTATCACTCCCCTCTTTCTCTATCACTCGCCTCTTTCTCTCTCATTCCCTTCATTCCTCTCTTTCTCTCTCGTTCTCCTCTTTCTCTATCACCCTCCTCTTTCTCTCTCGTTCCCCTCTTTCTCTCTTGTTCCTCTCTTTCTCTCTCGTTCCCCTCTTTCTCTCTCATTCCTCTTTCTCTCTCGTTCCCCTCTTTCTCTATCACCCTCCTCTTTCTCTCTCGTTCCCCTCTTATTCTCTCGCTCCTCTCTTTCTCTCTCGTTCCCCTCTTTCACTCTCATTCCCCTCTTTCTCTCTCGTTCCCCTCTTTCTCTCTCGTTCCTCTTTCTCTATCACTCCCC